>NC_089749.1:26230161-26265161 GCF_040412425.1 Macrobrachium rosenbergii
GTTCTTGAATGCATTTTTCTGCACTTCCAGGTGATATTAAGCATTTTCCATCTCATGATGAAGGCGTAGTGGTATGAATCTTTTTAACTCAGTATATGAGTTTTTCAAGATCCAGGGTCTTGATAATTTTCAGGTCTCTGCCTAAAAGCCAATGATCTTGAGCTTGGAAACAAACCATCTGTAACAGTGATGCACTGCATTCGCAAGATATGTGTCTCTTGTCACTGAAAATCTTAGCATCATAGTTCACTTGCTGATACACTTAGTAAAGTCTGCTTCACATGGTGTGCTTTGTCCTCAGGACCTTACTTCAAAGGCTTCTTGTCCGATGACTCCTACCTGTGCGAGCCGAGTACACAAACACAGCCATATCCCTTCACTGTTGATGTCCTGCAGCTTGACAGCTTTCATGTTTCGTGTGTGTCAACAACTGTTTGCAAGAAAGGAAGTGCTGGACTCCTTAATGTGTAGTGTTTCTCTACTTTTAACATCCTAATATAACAATTATTTTAATTTTGCAAAGAAATTAGGTATTAATTTTTATGATTATTATTATCAAAGTTTAATTATGAAATGGGAATAATTAGTTATCTTTTATCGATTTCTTTTGTCTAGACGAAAACCCTAGCCCAAGGGAAAATACAGCTTCACACCTATATATCGGCCCCTCATGCTCAAGAAACCTACCAACTTCTTTACCCTAGCGCGCTGACTGTTAGCTTTGTATCTGGAAATCAGCTTCAATCCCTGGCATTCGAATTTTTCTCCCCATGCCATAAGGGTTGATAACATCTGAGTGGCAGGGTTAAGAGTGAGCCTGGGAAGGTTGGTTAATGGGCATGCTGACAAAAACTGCCTTCGTTCGTAACTGTCAGAACGTAAAAAGATGAAGGCAGAGGTCTCCTTGTCCAGGTAAGGAGACTAGATACAAAAAAAAGTTAAAAAATTAAGTGCTTTGTGAAGAGATATGAGACTTGAGCCGCTGGATTATATTTCATCTCTGTCCTTTACGTATGGAACGATTATGTCCAATAGTTCTGCAAATCAAGTGATAAGAAATTGAAATTATTTAGGTAAAGTCTCACTTTTCCTAAAAGAAAGAAGAGAAAATCGAAACGTTTGAGTACTTTATATATATATATATATATATATATATATATATATATATATATATGTATATATATATATATATATATATATATATATATATATATATATATATATAAATATACATATATATAAATATATATATATATATATAATATATATATATATATATATATATATATATATATATATATATATATATATATATATATATATATATATATCAAGAGGTGTAAGTTGATATCGACTCTGTTGTACATATGCTTGTTGAATTCAGATATATATATATATATATATATATATATATATATATATATATATATATATATATGTATATATATATATATATATATATATGTATATATATATATATATATATATATATATATATATATATACAAAGTATATATATACTGTATATATATATATATATATATATATATATATATATATATATATATATATATATATATATACACATACATCATATACAGTATATACCAGTATATATATATTATATATACAAAACTGAATTCGACAGGCATATGTCGAATGGATCGGTGGTCAAAAGTCAATGTAACTCGTTGTTTCCTAACCAAGAGGCAGTTCGAGTCCCATTGGTGATGAAGCACTTATGAATTATAAATCCCCTTGGGCGTAAGTTATTCCTGAGGAATAGTGAACTGGATAATAAGCAACATATGTGACTTAATATTTGTGAATATATACAAAAAAATAACGGCGTATGTAGCGAAAATCCATATATATTTTTAAACAAATAAATAAATAAAAATAAATAAATATAAGTAAATATATATGTACGTACATATTATACTGTATAATACATATATATATATATATATATATATATATATATATATATATATATATATATATATATATATATATATATATATATATATATATATATATGTATATATATAGGTAAACTTTTCCAACAAATAAAAAAATAACTTTATCCTATAAAGAAATATTCAGATCGATGACAGAGACTTCCGATATTGTCATCACTCTTATTATTCCAAGGCGCCTCAAACCCTCTATTTCGATCAAGCGAAGACTGCAAATGAATTCGACTTTCAAAGACATCAGTTCCCTGTACTTTCATTCTCTGTAACCTTTCACTCCTTAGGATCGTAAAAGGAAGAATCAGAATACTATACGGAGATGAGAGAAGCATACTGATTACCGTTTATAGCTGGCGTGATTTAAGAGAATGTGTCGGAGTTTTGTACCTTCGTTTTGTTTCTTTGGAAGAATTAGGCTCGTGTAAAAACAAACAATTCTTGATGCAGAAATGATTTCGGAGTTTTGTACCTTTGTTTTGTTTCTTTGGAGGAATCAGACTCGTGTGAAAATAAACAATTCTTGATGCAGAAATGATTTCGGAGTTTTGTACCTTTGTTTTGTTTCTTTGGAGGAATTAGGCTCGTGTGAAAATAAACAATTCTTGATGCAGAAATGATTTCGGAGTTTTGTACCTTTGTTTTGTTTCTTTGGAGGAATCAGGCTCGTGTGAAAACAAACAATTCTTGATGCAGAAATGATTTCGGAGTTTTGTACCTTTGTTTTGTTTCTTTGGAGGAATCAGGCTCGTGTGAAAATAAACAATTCTTGATGCAGAAATGATTTGGAGTTTTGTACCTTTGTTTTGTTTCTTTGGAGGAATCAGGCTCGTGTGAAAATAAACAATTCTTGATGCAGAAATGATTTCGGAGTTTTGTACCTTTGTTTTGTTTCTTTGGAGGAATTAGGCTCGTGTGAAAATAAACAATTCTTGATGCAGAAATGATTTCGGAGTTTTGTACCTTTGTTTTGTTTCTTTGGAGGAATCAGACTCGTGTGAAAATAAACAATTCTTGATGCAGAAATGATTTCGGAGTTTTGTACCTTTGTTTTGTTTCTTTGGAGGAATTAGGCTCGTGTGAAAATAAACAATTCTTGATGCAGAAATGATTTCGGAGTTTTGTACCTTTGTTTTGTTTCTTTGGAGGAATTAGGCTCGTGTGAAAATAAACAATTCTTGATGCAGAAATGATTTCGGAGTTTTGTACCTTTGTTTTGTTTCTTTGGAGGAATTAGGCTCGTGTGAAAATAAACAATTCTTGATGCAGAAATGATTTTGGAGTTTTGTACCTTTGTTTTGTTTCTTTGGAGGAATCAGACTCGTGTGAAAATAAACAATTCTTGATGCAGAAATGATTTCGGAGTTTTGTACCTTTGTTTTGTTTCTTTGGAGGAATCAGGCTCGTGTGAAAATAAACAATTCTTGATGCAGAAATGATTTCGGAGTTTTGTACCTTTGTTTTGTTTCTTTGGAGGAATCAGACTCGTGTGAAAATAAACAATTCTTGATGCAGAAATGATTTCGGAGTTTTGTACCTTTGTTTTGTTTCTTTGGAGGAATCAGGCTCGTGTGAAAATAAACAATTCTTGATGCAGAAATGTTTTCGGGGTTTTGTACCTTTGTTTTGTTTCTTTTGAGGAATTAGGCTCGTGTGAAAATAAACAATTCTTGATGCAGAAATGATTTCGGAGTTTTGTACCTTTGTTTTGTTTCTTTGGAGGAATCAGACTCGTGTGAAAATAAACAATTCTTGATGCAGAAATGATTTCGGAGTTTTGTACCTTTGTTTTGTTTCTTTGGAGGAATCAGGCTCGTGTGAAAACAAACAATTCTTGATGCAGAAATGATTTCGGAGTTTTGTACCTTTGTTTTGTTTCTTTGGAGGAATCAGGCTCGTGTGAAAACAAACAATTCTTGATGCAGAAATGATTTCGGAGTTTTGTACCTTTGTTTTGTTTCTTTGGAGAATCAGGCTCGTGTGAAAACAAACAATTCTTGATGCAGAAATGATTTCGGGGTTTTGTACCTTTGTTTTGTTTCTTTGGAGGAATTAGGCTCGTGTGAAAATAAACAATTCTTGATGCAGAAATGATTTCGGAGTTTTGTACCTTTGTTTTGTTTCTTTGGAGGAATCAGACTCGTGTGAAAATAAACAATTCTTGATGCAGAAATGATTTCGGAGTTTTGTACCTTTCTTTTGTTTCTTTGGAGGAATCAGGCTCGTGTGAAAATAAACAATTCTTGATGCAGAAATGATTTCGGAGTTTTGTACCTTTGTTTTGTTTCTTTGGAGGAATTAGGCTCGTGTGAAAATAAACAATTCTTGATGCAGAAATGATTTCGGAGTTTTGTACCTTTGTTTTGTTTCTTTGGAGGAATTAGGCTCGTGTGAAAACGAACAATTCTTGATGCAGAAATGATTTCGGAGTTTTGTACCTTTGTTTTGTTTCTTTGGAGGAATCAGACTCATGTGAAAATAAACAATTCTTGATGCAGAAATGATTTCGGAGTTTTGTACCTTTGTTTTGTTTCTTTGGAGGAATCAGACTCGTGTGAAAATAAACAATTCTTGATGCAGAAATGATTTCGGAGTTTTGTACCTTTGTTTTGTTTCTTTGGAGGAATCAGACTCGTGTGAAAATAAACAATTCTTGATGCAGAAATGATTTCGGAGTTTTGTACCTTTGTTTTGTTTCTTTGGAGGAATCAGACTCGTGTGAAAATAAACAATTCTTAATGCAGAAATGATTTCGGAGTTTTGTACCTTTGTTTTGTTTCTTTGGAGGAATCAGACTCGTGTGAAAACAAACAGTTCTTGATGCAGAAATGATTTCGGAGTTTTGTACCTTTGTTTTGTTTCTTTGGAGGAATCAGGCTCGTGTGAAAATAAACAATTCTTGATGCAGAAATGATTTCGGAGTTTTGCACCTTTGTTTTGTTTCTTTGGAGGAATCAGGCTCGTGTGAAAACAAACAATTCTTGATGCAGAAATGATTTCGGAGTTTTGTACCTTTGTTTTGTTTCTTTGGAGGAATCAGACTCGTGTGAAAACAAACAATTCTTGATGCAGAAATGATTTCGGAGTTTTGTACCTTTGTTTTGTTTCTTTGGAGGAATCAGGCTCGTGTGAAAATAAACAATTCTTGATGCAGAAATGATTTCGGAGTTTTGCACCTTTGTTTTGTTTCTTTGGAGAATCAGGCTCGTGTGAAAACAAACAATTCTTGATGCAGAAATGATTTCGGAGTTTTGTACCTTTGTTTTGTTTCTTTGGAGAATCAGACTCGTGTGAAAATAAACAATTCTTGATGCAGAAATGATTTCGGAGTTTTGTACCTTTCTTTTGTTTCTTTGGAGGAATCAGGCTCGTGTGAAAACAAACAATTCTTGATGCAGAAATGATTTCGGAGTTTTGTACCTTTGTTTTGTTTCTTTGGAGGAATCAGGCTCGTGTGAAAACAAACAATTCTTGATGCAGAAATGATTTCGGAGTTTTGTACCTTTGTTTTGTTTCTTTGGAGGAATTAGGCTCGTGTGAAAACAAACAATTCTTGATGCAGAAATGATTTTGGAGTTTTGTACCTTTGTTTTGTTTCTTTGGAGGAATCAGGCTCGTGTGAAAACAAACAATTCTTGATGCAGAAATGATTTCGGAGTTTTGTACAATTTTGTTTTGTTTCTTTGGAGGAATCAGGCTCGTGTGAAAATAAACAATTCTTGATGCAGAAATGATTTCGGAGTTTTGTACCTTTGTTTTGTTCCTTTGGAGGAATTAGGCTCGTGTGAAAACGAACAATTCTTGATGCAGAAATGATTTCTAATCACCTTCTCAATTTGCTGCCTGGCCGTGATTACAATTGCAAAATTAAAGTGTTTCAGGGAAATTTACGAAAGCCCAGAATATATCTACGTACAATGTTTTCTTTAAGATTACGTTCCCTTATCTATCTATCTGTTTGGAGACAAATTAATAGAAATATTGACAGATAAATAGATTGATAAACATGCATATAGGGAGATAAATCGAAATATAGATGTATAAACTGAAAGTTAAGGAAGTATTAATAAGTTACAAGTAGATTTGGGTACTTATTTATTTTTCTTGAATATTTTTTATGTCAGTAATTACATTTTGTAACTTCAGTGTAATTTTCACCACTGTGACAATTATTAGTTATGAAATAAAGAAAAACAAAATAACATGAAATATCTGTGTTACGACCCTTGGACATAGAAGATAGAATATAGAAATTAAGCCAGAGGCCAAGCGCTGGGACCTTTGGGTCATTCAGCGCTGAAAGGTAAATCAAGAGTGAAAAGGTTTGAATCAATTGTTAGGAGAAGGTGGAAGGTAAGATGGAAGAAAGAGTACATGAACGGAGGTACAGTAAAAGGAATAAAAGGGGTTGCAGCTAGGGCCTGAAGGGACGCTGCAAAGAACCTTAAGTAATGCCTACAGCGCACCGCACGAGGTGCACTGACGACACTACCCCCGCTACGGGTACCCTCGGAAACAGTTGGGCTGTTAATTACTAATTTTTGCTCTTCTTGAAGCTTCGCCTTTTTAGTTGGACCCATGACCTCCCAACAGGCTGCTTTGAAAAAAGGGCCTTGAGATAGATAGCTGGAGAGAAAGAAAGAAAGTTAAATAGATAAACAGATAGAGAGATAGACATAACCTGTTTAAGAGAAAGTGAATTCGCCTTGCATCATACTCCAACGCCACTTTTCCTTCAGCTTCTAAATTAGTGGTGGAAAATTTCTATTTTTATGTACCCTTCTCTTCCTCTTGGCGTGGTGCTTTCTCACGCTAGCTTCCTACCAATGAGTTGCTAGTTATTCATAAGTACTAGCCGCACTTTGATCGACAGATTTACCTTATAATTCCCATCGGAATTTGTTACAGCGCTTTCAGTTTTGGGCTTTTTTTTTTTTTCAAGGTGGTTCGGCATCATCTGGCCCGCCGCTTTATTTGGGGTTGTCGCCCGACCTCCTTCCTTTTCCTTTCTTCCCGCTGCCTGCGGGCTTCGACTGCATCAGAACAATGAGTTGCTCGTTCCATCGCCATCATAACACAGACATATACAGATAGTTGTGTGTGTGCATGCATACACAAACATATGCACACGCACACACACAAACATATATATACATATATATATATATATATATATATATATATATATATATATGTATATATACATATATATATTTGAGTATATATATATATATATATATATATATATATATATATATATATATATATATATATATATATATATATATATAATCACTCACAAATTCTGTTGAATGTAGGTAAAAATACCTACAATCACGAGCATACCCAAGTTATTATCTACATCCGTACATTAAGAATATATTTATAAAAATCAGTAAAAGATATATTAAAACCAAGAGAGTGTCAGAACACTCACGTTCCGATAATGAAATGCAATACAAAAGCAAAACAGCTCAAACAAATTCTATAGTTTTACGTTAAATGCCTATTCCACGCACTTTATACGGTAGTAACCAAACTGGCATTTACTTCTTCTTACAAAATTCATAGGACTTGATAAAGAATTCAAGAGGGACTTCGGGAAGGGTCCGTCACATGACGCACCTTTCACGCAGGCGCCCTTTCTCGTCGGCGCCCTTTACTTTCGTACGTTGCATCCAAGGACACTCAAGTTGTTGCAAAGAAATAAACCCTTTCATTTTTTACTGAGGCAAACTTTTTTTTCATGCATCGTACTAGTTTTCTTTCAGCGATTAAACAAACAATGATTTATTTCCTTATCACACTTGGTTCAGCGCCGCCTTCTGCCTCACGAACATAAGTCTAAGGGTCACTGCAGGGGTCAAATATGCTTTCTTGAGTTTTGGATCTTAATTATCACAGATAAATAACCTGTAATATTAACATTATTAATGAAACTAAAGCTTAGATACATATATTCTTACTAAAAAATTATAATTCTAATATTCTTTCTACGAAGAATGCAAGATCATAGAAAAAGGGAAAGTGGCACTTGGCACTCACACCCCGGTCGCGCGTATAAAAGGAAAGGCAAAAGTGAATGGATATGCAATCAGCAACTAAACCTTTGGGAACAGACAAGTCCCCAGTCTTCTCCATTGCAGGTATTTTTTCTTATTTTACGTTCTTATAAAAAGGGAAGTTTTACATTTTTTAAATCTTAGTTTTGATGCTCTGGGACATAAGTTTCTGTTTATATATCTAGGCAATGCGTTTAGTAACTTATACTTTTCTTTGTTATGAATAACAAGGATTAATATTTTTTTCGACTTCTGTTTTTAACTACGATATCTTCGCCTTAGTTTTTCATTAGGTTAAAATATCTCCAGTCACACTGTAAATCCAAGATATTTTGTTTCATTTTTTAATTTCAGGTTAAAGAGAGATTCGCGATATTTTGTAATATTAGTTATGCAAACACTTTTGTTATACAATAATTATTTTGCAGTTAGCATGTTAAACAGTTTAGAATTTATTCTATTTTTGACGGGAACTTGTTAAACAAATTAAAATCGGTGAAATTCGAGAGGGTCCTAATTTTTCAAGCTCACGTGAAGAATCATCAAATGAAACTTGTCACGAAAACTGTGTTTTTAATGTATAGCAGTCTCTGCCCACATATTGAGGAAAGCAAGTGTATTTATGGCTTCAACTGAGAACTTACTAACAAAACCCTATCCTAAATGTTTAAATACTTAGCCGTCTTAACGCGCTCAATAAAGAAAAGAAGCATTTTGGCGATATCCCATCATGTTTTTAATTTCAGGTAATCGGGCGTGATGGCATCTCTCCGTTTCTTCGCTGTTCTCTTGATTGTTGCCCTGGCGTTGGCAGTAGTTAGCGAGGGCGTTGTGCTTTGCCCTTCGTTTCCTGCATGCTGCTTTCAGAAGTTGAAGAACGGCAGGCGCATCTGCCACTTGCTCTGCCCACCTTGTGACGAAGCCGACGAGTTCACCAACGGCATCAGAAACAGGTTCCTCTCCGAGCAAAGAATTGAAGAGAACGCCAAGAGATACGCCAGGAGAAGGTTACCAGGTTTTCCGTCCCGTCCAGACATCTCCTTCATCGCCGGGGATCCCTTCGCTTACCCAGATGATATCCTCTTCCCAAGTCCTTTGGTCATTTTGTAAATATTTCCGGGCCTCTTGCACACCCAGTTAGGTGGCACCCTCCTGGGGGCATTTGACTCGGGTCTCTTGGGGGGCTACGCAATGCTCTCCAGTTCTTTTGGTGGACGATGCTTCCAGGTGATAGGATCTTGGCTGGATGTTTCGTCTCCCCTTTTGGGCATAAGAAATTTAAAGAACCGTTCAATGCATTTCAGCTTCCGAGCAGAAGATTGACCATCGACAAACGGCCTGCGCCCGAGACTAAGAAATGGAGGTAAGACCTGGTAGATTCTCAGTTGAAATTGCTAGCTAAGAATTTGCCTTTTTTCTGAAGAAGGCACAGTCGGCTGCATTCGCTGAGCTACGCCGCCACACTTCTAGTCGCCATTCTGCCATACCAGAAGAAGAGTCTCTTTGGACTCTTTTCCAGGTATTGCTGCCACTTCATTCCCAAAGGTTTGTTACCCCAGTGTCGTCATTTCTACTTCAGAGTGTTATCATTGTTACACCCGAGTGTTATCATTTTTACTCCAGGGTGTTATCATTGTTGCACCAGTGTTTATCATTGTTACAGCAGAATGTTATCGTTTTTACTCCAATGTTATAATTTTTACACCAGAGTGTAATCCTTGATTCCTTAAGTACAATATGCAGTTGTTGTTAGCTTTTTTTTATACTAGTTAATGATAAGTCACTTGTTATAACCTCATGTGTATTTTCCTTACTTATGTTGTGTATTTTTTTTTACTTATGTTACAGTTCATTAAGATAATTATAGTCATTATCTCTGATTTTTATTAATACTTAGCTCTACAAAATCCTTGGAATATATTCACCAGTTCCTCACCTCAAACGATTTATTATGAGTCTCCAACTAGGAGACTCTTTCAGTTGTAAATAATGGAAGACTTTTGATAATAAGAATGATGAAGAAATATTTTTTCCTTTGATGAATTAGCTTCTGGAGGTTAATCTTATGAAATGTTACAAAGGCTGACTCGGAATTTTTTGTGCTCTAATTTGTAGATGCCTTAGAACTATTTCGTGAAGCAGTTCCTAATTTACGAAAATAATTCATGAGAAATGAATATTGGAACCATTCATAAAAAAACTGCATTGCCTATTCTTGAATATATGGATGAAGGTATGGAGAAAGCACTAGCATAGATCTGTGTTGGTCTTATTTTGTTGAAGTAGGTACCTAGCTTTCTTCTTTACCTGCACAAAATATGTATTCTTCATACTTTTTGCATCTGCATGTCCTCCAACCCAAATACATAGCAAACTCCTCACATGAGAACAACAAGTGACACTGACAAAAACAAACAAGAAGGGCAAAAGATGACGATTATCAACATAAGCCGATATTGAAAAGAGCACCTGATGATAAGTAAATGAATCTGATAGTGAATAACAGAGGGTGAAGCTGAATAACAAAGGATCGTACTAAGTGGCAAAGCCTGAGTAACGGGAGCCTGCTGTGAATATCAGAGGATGGCGTTTATCGGCAGTTGATGCTTAGCAACAGAAGTTGACAATGAGTACCGGAAGCTGATATTAAGTAATAGCCAGAAACTGATATGATAATGGGACGGAGCTACGTCTCTGAATAAGAGTTCAATGAATTTCTTAATCTTCACTTCAGTGCCGTCCATGAAATGCCTCCTCCGTTTTTGCTTTAAATTCTTAAATAGAGCACTGTTTCCGGACAAATATTTTTCCTCTTGTATCCAATCGCTGGTTGATTTTGAGTATATGGCACTTGGTGAAGTCTAAGAAAAAGGATGTGAGATATAACTTTTTACTTCCTGGTCTTTTTGAGAACCACTGACCAGTTAGTTAAGATATAGCATTGAAAGGCACGTAAGTTGTTGCCATCAGGGGACATTTGTCCGTTAGCTTTCCACATATTGGTCTTTAAAAAATCACTCTTAAATGCATCCTAACTTGACAGAAACAATCGTCATATATTAGTCTATAAACGTGATCTCTCAGGCCACACTTTATCATGAATGGTTAAATCATGAAACAAACGAAGACAGAGTCACAGTTTTATAGTCCTGGGCTGCCAAACCTCAGTTTCCGCGACACGTGGTTGGCATAGGGCATTCAGGTCAGTGGTCACTTTACTAGCTTAATTCTAAAACCAACCATCTACTTAAAGAACTACCGCATTCAAGCTGCCATGGTGATAGGACAGTATGGAAAGCCCACGGAAACAGTAAATGGCAGGTCTCAGGAAAAGTCATAAGCAAGGTATTAAAGTTACGAGAAAGATTTAAATGGCTAGGTAGATGTGGCTGCGTTGCTTTCTCAAGTTGGCCACACCCTAGCGATCTTAGAGTGTTCGGCAGACTATAGTTGCTGGTTCAAATGACCCAATTCCGCGTGAATTGTTACCAACAGATGGCGCCCGTCTTCAGTCGTTGGTCAACAGTAAAACTCCTGTCAACTGTCCACAGAGCATTAGCTTTTTTTTTTTACCCATTGTCCTTTAGAATCGCAAAACCAAATGAAACCAAATTTGACAGAAATCGTTTTTATAAGAATCTTATCAAGAGTTATCTGTTTGCTGTAATTTTGTTGTTAATTTTGCTGCGAACCCCACTCTTCAGTGTTATTTGATTTTATGAAATTTAGGCTGTCAAGACAAGCACTGGCCACTGGGGCACCTGATGCCATTCAGTGCCTAAGACAGTGAAGAGAGGGAGTTAGAGCGGCTGGACATTTAGAATAAGATATCCAGAAAATGAAGGAGATAAAGTACAAGGATTTTAAGGTGGAACTAGGAAAAAACTTTAAAGTTTCACTAAGAATAGGTAGAAAAGAATGACAACAAGACTGAAGAAAGGAAGCGGCAATTGAGGTAAGTTAAAAGGCTAAAAAGTGGGTACAGCCAAGGCCCAAAAGGGACGCCGCAAACACCCTTCAGTATTCCTACAGTGCACTTCGTGAGGTGCACTGGCGGCACCAACCCCTACAAGACAATCACTATGATTAAGGAATCTTAACAAAATACAATCCACTAACGATAAAGACTCATGGGACCCTTTAGTTTTTATTCAGCACAGTCGAACTCTTTACCTTCTTCCATTTTTCTTAACTGCTGTAATTCTCCCTCTTTCCAAATGACTATTTAGGTGTTTGGCCCACTACCTTTCTCCTTCCCCGCTTTTCTTCCTCTGCTTCGGAACTGGGCTAGTAAAAATCATGCACCTACCAGACCTAGTGACCCACCCATAAAAAACAATTCGCCCCACTGCTCATGAATGGAAGTCAGCTTTTCATTATCTAATCATCATGGAAGGAGTGGACTTCCTATCATGTGTCTAGCTCCTTTATCCACCTTGTTTATTGACCCTGAGCATTAATGGGAAAGCTACGACGTGAATGAGAGCCAACTGTACTTCCTTCTGTGTAAGGATGCACGTGTGTGATAGAATGGAATAACCCATTTAAAATTCTCAATTTTGTTTACATTTGTATTTGAATGACGCTAACTTCTGAAAGATAAGAAAGTCGATCCACAGCATGTATTTACTGTTATGGGATCGGTGATGAAAGTTGGAAAAAAACGAAATCTATTTTGAAATTGAATTGATAGAACAATGGTCGCGGATGCTGTTGAGGAAAATCCTTAGTATAAAAATGTCTTAACAAGTTTGGTTCGCGGTCATAGTCAAGTAATCTAATTAGTTTCCGGAAACACAGGAGAGAGAGAGAGAGAGAGAGAGAGAGAGAGAGAGAGAGAGAGAGAGAGAGAGAGAGAGCGAGATGAGCAACACATTCAGGAGAGTATTTATTGATGATTGATGAAACACATTAGACACCTCTCTATAAATGAATTTTCACATTTAGAAATGATTCCTTCTAATTTTTGGATATTTTACTCACATTTCTGCAAAGAATTGTGCTCTTAATACAGTATATTGTTATACGAAGCAATATACTCTTAACAAAAAAAAAATCGTCATCCAGCAGTTGCTGTATTAAAATAATTATTCTCTAGCAATGTTCTTTTGAATCTAGCTTATCACATCCAGCGTAAAAAGTCTCTTGTGTATAATCTTCGCACATTGGGTATCGACTACTGTTCTTAATTCTTAATGATCGATAACAGAGATGGTACTGAGGGCGTTTCTAGCGAGTTTAGACTCACGACACTGGCGTTCTACAGGGGTAATGTTTAGAGACCTTCGTTGTTTTTAGCCTTAAAAAGTGACATGACTGATGGAGTTGAAGATAAGATATTCACCATGCTGGCGATGCAGCTCTGTCATACATTAGTTATTCAGTTCCCCCGAAATGCTTAAGACCTGACAGTAGCCTTAACAGAAAACTGGAATGGTCTGGCAAGTGTGAGATTAGTTATTCAAAAGGCTGAACTGCTACAAAACTAGGACTTCATTGATTAGCAGACCTTGCTTCGCATAGGTATTACACGAATACTTGATCACACCTTGGTGTTATCTCACACTCCAAGCCCTTTTTTTTCCTTTTCACAACACTTATATCAAATAGAATCTTATGGATCCTTCTTCAAGGGTATAGGCAAGAAGTCCCTTTGTGTGTGTGTGTGTGTGTGTGTGTGTGTGTGTGTGTGTGTGTGTGTGTGTGGGTGGTGGGAGGTGGAAGGGGAAGCGGCTGGGGGCGAATAGTCAGGACTCACGCGTTCAAGGTACTACTTAATGCAAGTGTCTGAAGAAATGCCAAGTAAATTTTCAAAATATATGAGTGATATGAATATAATATAGAAACAGTAGACAACTTTTATAATAACATGGTAAAACATGTGTAATTATGTACCTTTTGCCAGAAAACATCGAAAGTAATAGTTATATATATATTACTTTGTATGATTTCTGGCAAAAAGTACATAATTACATTTGTTTTGCCATGTTATTATAAAAATTGTCTATTGTTTCTATAACATAATCATATTACTCATATATTTGAAAATTAATATATATATATATATATATATATATATATATATATATATATATATATATATATATATATATTATGTATATATATATATATACATATAGTATATAAATATATATATATATATATATATATATACATATAGTATATAAATATATATATATATATATATATATATATATATATATATATATATAATATATGATATATATACACATTTATATGAGTAAATTAGCCCAAAGAAAAAGTATACATCATCAGCATGGACCTCCTGTTGTCAAATAAAAGGAGGTCCAAGTTTCAAATGAAAAGCAAAGCAATTTGCCAACATTCAAACCTAATACTCGAAGGAAAGACATACGCTGAAAGAGTGACACACCAAATGACCTGCCTCGTCACTTTCTTAAATCACATTGCATAGTGGAACAGCAAAAATCCACCACATACTGAACACCTCTACAAAGGCTCAAGGTTAGCAAGCTGGATGCACGAAGGGCAGTCTGGGTGCATCGCATCTCCCGGGAAAAATTCTCCTTAAATGGGTGGCCTTCGCTGAGCAGGTGAGTCTAAAAAAGAGCTGTGAGGCAAAGCTGGGAGTGATTTTGCAAGGCACGAATGCCTATTGTTCGGCAGGTTCGGAGAGCGAAAGAACAAAAACAAAACACCGCAGGCATCGGGAGTTGTCATCATAAGATCAGTGGTTCTGAAAGCGTGTACTGCATTGTAATGTCATCCCACCGTGTTTACTCGATAGCGCATGGAGTCATATACGAAAATACTGTAATAATGGTACTTAAATTTCTTGCAGAATGTACGAATCAAATATTTTTTCCTGACGGCTTATCTGTTATTTCATGTATTTATTGTCATTGTTGGCGCAAACTACCAGTTTTGTGTCCCCTCCCACAAAGCATAACAATTACTGGGGAGACCCCAGTGGGATACCTGAATTTTTTAGGTGTGGGAAAACCAAGGCGAGCGAATTGCACTAACAGGAATGGTCTAAAATAAGTAAACCAAAAGACGTACAGTGGGAAAAATATATGGTTCATGTCTATAGATAGTTTGTCACAAAACATACAGAAAAAAGGTGCCACCAAGATAATTTACACGGTTGAAGTGTAACCTTACCTTTCCTAACCTATCCTAATAGGATACCGGTAGCATGCTAACCTAGCCTAAAACAAGATAAATAATAAATATGATATATAAAAGTTCATCCCAACAAAATCCTTACTCACCGGTTCTAACTAGCAAGGCGTACCCCAACTGTCTCTCCCAGCCTCCCCCTCTAGCGCTGAACACACCATGACTTACTTCAAGGTTGAAAGGTAGCACCATCTTCATATCTTCTACACAAACAGTCATCTCAACACTGAGTTCACACTTAAGATCACTAGGCTAAAATGGGCAAGGTTCACTCTCAAAGCCCCATCAGCTTCGACTCTCGTCAGTCAATAAAAATCACCACACAAACAACAGAATTGTGAATGAGACAAGTGCGCATTCTCGAACACTCGAAGTACAGTACAAAGAGGTGGTAAGTGAAGAAGAGAAATAACTTTTTAACTGTATAATTTATATATATTATTAATGCATTTCATTCCATTTCTTCTTTCAGTTGAGGCATGTTTAATTCCTTAACAGGAGCATAATTCCTTGTTTTGCATCCTTCCCAGTGGACTATGTAATATAAAATAAATATCATTCTGTGTCCAATTTATTTCTGTTTATTTGTCTATTGGCAGGCATAAGGAACTCGATTAGTTCACCAGTATTTTTCTTTTTAGAGCTGCCTCCATTCTGTTGTCATGGCATAAATAGTCATCAACCTTTTCACGACCGGTTTAATGGTCGATTAACCCAAAGTCTGTCGTTACTCGTATTTCCTTCAAGACTGGTTGACGATGAGGGGCAGGCAGTACGAAGCTAATTACCACATTGGTCGTACCGCAAGTTTCTCTCAGGTTTCGACCCTTCATAATCGCTCGGTGTTTTATCCTATATCATTTATATGCCATCATTGGTTTCTGCGATTAATCTTAAGTCACGTTCGCATTCGCTTCTCAGCTTGGACTGAAAGCGGTGAGTACCAAAGTTTGGAGTTAGTGTCTGTTTTCTCAACTATCGCCTTCTTGTTTTTCATACTTGTACATGTTAGTTGGCTGCTATTAAGCATTTTTCTTGTCATTTTTCCCCAGACTTCCATGTGTATTGCGTATGTGCAAACGTAACTGTGAACATTATTTATATATATATATATATATATATATATATATATATATATATATATATATATGATCAGTAAGCTACAAACGTCCTTTAATATCAATTCGCTCTATCATGGAAATAATATATTTTCATATATGTTATATGAAGGAATTTTTAGTTGATAATAAGTTCGTCAACTAAAAAATTCCCCTTCGGTAACATATATAAAATATATTATTTCGAGGTAGAGCGAATTGAATATTAAAGGACGTTTGTAGCTTATTGATTGTATATGAATCATGGTGATGTGATAAAAGTCATAGTATATATATATATATATATATATATATATATATATATATATATATATATATATATATATATATATATATATATATATATTATATATATATATATATATATATATATATATATATATATATATATATATATATATTATATATATGACTTTTATCACATCACTGTGATTCATATATAATCAGTAAGCTATAAACGTCCTTTCATATCAATTCGCTCTACCTTGAAATAATATATTTTCATATATGTTACCGAAGGGGAATTTTTTAGTTGATAATAAGTTCGTCGTCCCGTGGGCTGCTGGCCGGATGGGTTAATGCGTCCACTGTAGTCCTGAGTTCTTGTCCTTCGCTGGTTCGAGCCCACGGGACGACGAACTTATTATCAACTAAAAATTCCCTTCGGTAATATATATGAAAATATATTATTTCGAGGTAGAGCGAATTGATATTAAAGGACGTTTGTAGTTTATTGATTATATATATATATATATATATATATATATATATATATATATATTTATATATATATATATATATATATATATATATATATATATATATGTTACAGTCATTATATATATATATATATATATATATATATATATATATATATATATATATATATATATATATATATATATATAATTACATCATAGAGTGTGTATAAGCAATTACGACAAAAATTGATTTAGTCACGCAAAATTTCTCATATTGGTAAGTAAATCAACACAATTTTGTGGTACTATAATTAAGCGGCAGAGACAAGGGACATTCCACGATGCCCTAGAGACCAAACAAGTATATATACCAGTGGTTCTCAAACAGGGGAAATTTCCCCAGGCGGGAATTTCAGTTGGGTGGGGGCGGGAATTGTGACCACAGATTGGCAGGCTCAAACTGGCTCTAGGACCACGCAAAACAGTGTGCATCGGTCCGCACCACTGAGATATCACGCGGGGCTTTCTCTCCGCTAGCTTTTGTGTTTGTGTCAGTATTTTGTTGCATATTATTTGGAATGCACCTTTCGAAAAGGCAGACAATTTTGGAAAGGGGGGCGGCGGGTGGGGGAATGACATTCTGACATGTGGTGAAAGGATGCATGGGCCAAAAAAGGATGAGAACCGCTGATATATCAGCGTTTGACCCCTCTCCACCTAGTAAGGGTCATGGAGAAGCAGGAGAGGTTGCTGATTACTCATCAGGTGAGAAGTATGGGCTCCCCAAACAACCATCTTAGCTCAAGGAGACTGTAAGGTTTTACCAGTGGGGCTTGAACTGTGGACCACCAAACTGAAGTTCAGGCAGAACCAGCTTAGCGACCATGGCCCTTTATTCGATAAAACTTTTGCTTTCCCTTTTCCATGAAAAAAGAAAAATTTTTAAGGTACTGACATACTGACATGTAAATAAAATACCTGATTCCCAACTTACGAAGCGTCAGAATGCTTAGTGGAGAACGAAAAGGGATGATGAGTAAAATATCCAGGTGATGTCTGTCCACCGTTTTATTAGGAAGTGGCAGGTGGCACAATGAATAACATTATAAATAAACATAGCAAAACACAATATTTTTAATGGCATGCAGAAGTACGAACAACCAAAAATATGCTTATTAGAATATATGCATACATAGGATATTCATAAATTGTTAATTAGATGAAAATCAAAATACTCACATACACAGTACATTCATGAATGTATAATCAGATGGGAATTCGTTAACATTTCATTCTTCTGTGGCATTTGTTTTAAAAAGGCACAAAGTGGTGAAATGATGCTCATGGTCTTAACGGATAGATTATGAATTAGGACAAATACTGTTCCAAACATTAAGATATAGTTCCAGAGGGTTTATCATTTTTGGGAAACGACACAGCCAGGACTTAAAACCAGGAGACAATCCTTTGCAACTTTTCTCGTGATTTTGTAGACTCATAATTCATAGTCTTCCTGGGACTGCTGTCATGACAAGAGATTAAACATCTAAAACGAAGATTTAGAACCTCCCAAAACAATAAGATTCGAGGTCATATAGTTTGATGCATTCGTTTTTCATAGTCAGGGATTTCATGGTTTCTTTTTTCAGTCTTACTTTGACTGCGTAACTTCAACCACTAGCCTGCAAAATCATATCAATAAATAATGAGAAAATGTCTTGGAAACTTATAGGTTAAGCGTTTTGAAATAAGGGTCTGATTAAGAGAGAGAGAGAGAGAGAGAGAGAGAGAGAGAGAGAGAGAGAGAGAGAGAGAGAGAGAGAATTTACAAGATAACAAGAGGATTTGGGAAGATCTCATTATTTGGGAAAGCGTAAGGATCACCTTGGATGAACGAAATCCCAGGCTGCCTTTGTCTGCCCACCCGTCTGTTTTCGGGCTTTGGTTTGTCTATAATGCTGTTGGATTCTCTGGCTCCCTTGCAAGAGGGACAGAGAGGATGACAGGTGTCCCGTCCATTAGCCTGTCTGTTGTAACAGCACCGCGGGAACGAAGGACAAAGCACGCTACCATCAGTTGCTGATGTTAAGGCCAGTGCTGCAATTAACGCCAAGGTGAAGAAACGGAAAGTTGCCATTGCGCCCCGTGTCCTGGAAGTATTGAAAAGATTTCGTTAAGTTTTAGGACGTGGTCTGACTTGTTTCTCTGGATATTACTTCTGTAAAGTTATACGTTGGTTTTTCCCGTATTATCAGTTCTCTACTCTAGAGTTTTTCATTGGAAAGTTGAAACGTGTAACATTTCATTTCCTTCATCTTTATGACAAAATTGTTCGTGAGACAATTAAGAATTTCAGATATTTCAAATCTACAAACTTTAAAACGAGAGGAGATGACAAAAGGTATTCGTCCAAATCTCGCGGATGCAGTATTTGAAAATGTCCCATCCAGAGAAACAATCACACTCGAGTACTAGTAATTACTAAACTGTCTAAAATACACACAAAGGAGAGCACTGAAATTAAGAACTAGGTGATGGAAACTGGCCCTGTTAGAACTATGCCTGTCATAAGCCCAAGACTTCCAACACAGTTTGAATCCCCCGGATGTGGTTTTGCAGGGGAGCTCGTGATTCGCGGAGTTCATAGGATGTGGGCATCGGTACCTTCCCCAGCAAATGTGAAGTTGCTATTAATCTAAATAATATTGGTACTATGATGATCTGGCAGGGGAGAGGTCTTGATTGCACTGTGTGGCAAATTTTTTTTTTTTAATTCAAATCACCGCCCTTGGGTATCAAATTTAGTACTGTTTATTGTGTACTGTTTATTCCCTTTTCCCCTTGGGTCCTACTCAGCTGAGGGCGCTCTGCATGACTAGCAAATTCAACTCGTCGTACGCGTAATAATGCAGACACTCCAAGTTTTTTTTTTTTTTTTTTTACGCTGTACCCCGTATCTAATGTCAAATCCACACTGTGATAGCAATCAGAAATAAGTAGTCTAGTTTTTCTTGAACGACGTGATATTTTCAGTCCTTCTGATATCTAGTGAGAGCTTACTGTAACATTACTACTCTCGTCAACTTCCTAGGTATTGTACCACAGTGCTCAAATCAAATAGTGTTTGGGCCCACAAGATGTAAAGTCAGTAATGTAAAAGTTATTCTACTGAAAAAAGTTCGAACTAGATTTGTTAGTGCGGTGTGAGTATTTATGGCAATATATCAGAAACCAATAGTCCTCGGTCCCTAGGAGGTGATAGCCTCACAACAAAATGTTAGCCAACGATGAACACTCCAAAACTTGGAGATCTGCTTCGCGTTCGCATGACATTGGAAATGGGACGACATCGTTACACAGCAAAATTTGCGAGTGGAAGACACAATTAATCGGTAAAACTTTACGACACTGTTTTGCCACAGCATAAGAAACAAGTTAATGTATTTGGTATAGCATTCTTTGGAGTATTATTATTATTACATACTCTTCTCTGAAAAGTGAGAAATGCATTTCAAGTTGGTAACGAATATAATAGACTAGTTATTCTTTATCCAATTATCATAAACACAAACCAGTCCTTTACCTTGTCTTGAGAAGATAATACAGCATTCGTAGTCCTCCAAGGTCGGTGGCTGAATGCATACCCTACTTTTTAAGCTTACTCTCATATCCTCCACTCTTCGCTTTATCAGTGAAAAGTGGATCACTCTCCTTTTTTTTTTTACTCGTGAGGCTTCGTCATATCCGCGGCAGAGATAATTTCTTCTAATCTTAATATATGGTGTAATTTTGGTCACGCTGTTATCAGACTAAACTAGTTTTGCTTCGAGTTTCAAACAAAAGCATTGAACAGAGCCAAAAGACGCTCATTTAATTAAAAATTTTATCATAGTTTGCAGGTAGCTGAATGAACGAAAGAACAAGTCGACAGTTAAGACGTTTTTAGCGACAGCAACTTGCAGGAGGGTGGCTGTGCCATTTTGCACGATTCTAGACGGCCAGAGCTACGGCCTACATCTGATGAATTACAGATCCGACCTCTAACATGGACTTCTGATAACAGTAAGTCATCACCTTTGCGCTTATTAACATAAGATCATCCTACAGTTTCATAGGCCTAAACATGGGATCTCTACAAAACTCTAAATATTGACGTGCACATTCTGCTCTTTGTTGCTCTTTCGATTTGACAAGACTGTTATGGTAACACTCAAAACGGGTTGGGCTGGGGGCCAATGTTTACCTCTCGTTTTGAAAATTATTATATTTTATTTATATTTACAACGAGCTTGTTAGCGCGCGCTATGCGTGCTGGATCTCGGCGCTGCTGTCTCCCCTACCCTCCCGATCGCCTACCTACCCCGCCTCCACCCGGGGCGGACGAACAGGTTTGCAGGAGGAGGGTGGATGTCTCCCCTACCGCCCCTTTCCCCTACCTTCCCGACCCCACCCGGGGCGGACAAACCGGTTTGCAGGGGTTGGGTTGTTGCGTCGTGTCTCCCCTACTTTCACCCGGGGAGGACAAACAAAATCCGCTCGGATATTATTATTATAGAATAATGTATTGCATTGCTGACCGGAACAAGCATAGCCTGGACACATTAGTGTATGATCGCGCAACTTCTCTTTGCAGTTTTCCATGGGTCTGGTGAATGTCACTAGTGAATTAGATTTTTGTGTGTGCTTGTTCATATGAAAATCTGACCATTTTTCAAACACCTAGTTTATTAATTTAATTACTGAATGATTCATTACTAGATTAGATTTTTATGTATTTGTACATTTTTTGTTTCTTGCGCACATTGGGTGTTAAGGGCAGAAGAATGAACAAATGTAATTTAGATTCACTATTGCCTGGAATCATCCTTTCTCAACGATGATCATCGACTGTTACATTCTGAGGGAAATCGTCCGTGCCGTCAGAAATATAATGGGATCTCATAGTTTCCTATACTTGCGATTAATAATTATAGGTCAGAATTTTTAAGGGTCTTGATATTTTGGTGTCTCTTAAGGAATTCTGGCCTATTTTTCCTTTGGGTCAACAGATTAAACAAAAATATGATGATTTTCGCTTTAATGCTTCAACAGAGGCCTTAAGCGGAGTGGGACCCTTGGAAAGAAAGGTAACAGTGGACAGTAAAGCAGTAGATGAAGATGTAAAGTTTAAGTTCTAATCCTCATAGCTGAGTCTCCATAAGAATCTGTTTTCGGAAGGATGCTCTTTACTCTTAAGGGCTAAAGACCAAATAGAATATGGCCATTAGGAATATGGTACCGTGTTATATTTCTACATTTAACATTGCTGTGCTAGGTTTAAAAATTCTACAGTAATAACATGCTTCAAGGTTTGGTGGTCAATGTTTACATCTCGATTTTTTTAAAGTTTTTATTTTACTTACAACAACGTACTGCATTACGACTGTAACATGCATAGCCTGGACAAACATTCGTGAAGTGAGCACTTAACTTCCCGATTCAATTTCCCGTAGAGCTAGTGAATGCTGCCGGTGTCTCTCCTAAATGTTCGTGTATGCCTGTCTTTCAAGATGTGCACAGATCAACGTGATGTTATACGTCTCCATTTTCAGACACCTAATTAATCCATTTATTGGTTGATTAATTATCGAATTAATTTTTTATTTATTCATTCTTTTTTAATTGTATACATAGGGTGCTAAGGGCAAGAAAATTGACCAAAGCAGTTTAGAATCTACATTACCGGGAATCATTTTTCAATTTACACGATAATTATTGAGCCTTTCTTGTGCATTCTGAGGGAAATCATCCATGCTGTCAGAAATATAATGGGATCTCAAAGTTACAGATGCAGTCCATTAATAATTGT
This sequence comes from Macrobrachium rosenbergii, assembly GCF_040412425.1. Lineage (NCBI taxonomy): Eukaryota > Metazoa > Arthropoda > Malacostraca > Decapoda > Palaemonidae > Macrobrachium > Macrobrachium rosenbergii. Next base: position 26,253,049 of record NC_089749.1, read on the forward strand.
AACCCACAGTTTTAAAAATTTGGGTTTAAGGAATTCTGGCTTATTTTTCCCTTGCGACAACAAACAAAACAAAATATAATTTTTTGCTTGTATTTTTTAATTTACATTTATATATACATCTATATATATATATATGTTATGTATATGTATGTATATATATGTATGTATGCATGTGTACATTTATATATTTGCATATATACATACATATATGTGTGTGTATGCATGTATGTATAATTAGTATTTTGGAAACCTCAGCACTGTCATACATTCTTTAGGATTTCCCATTTTGCTGATAGTGATGATTTATATTTCTTAAAATGATCCGAGGATGTGCTTTTTTAAAAATGGTGGCCTTTTTGGTTTAACGATTATTCAGTCCTTGCTGACATTATTTTCCCCTTGATTGGTCATAAGGAAAATATAAAAGCGCCAGTTTTTTTTTTTTTTTTTGCTATAGTGTATTTTTAAGAGGAAAAAGCAAAGAGGGGACTGCGGCAGTTTACGAACTTAATAACCAAATAAGGAATCAAAATAGCAGAAAAGGAAAAATTTGATTACAAAAGGAGAGGGAGAGATACGGTAATTAGAATGGCTTTTAGAAGGGAAAATATGGTAATTTAGGAGGGTAAGGAAAGAGAAAAATACGGGAATTTAGAATAGCAAGGAAAGGTAAACATTTGTGTCTATTTCAAATGATAAGAATGGATCTAGAAACTTAGCATAGTTACAGGGAGGTCTGTTGTTTTCCATAAAATTACCGTGGCCATTATTTCACGCAGTTCTTAAATATGAACAGAAAAACGAAAAATTTGGGAATACGACATCTAGTTGGTGGCAGACTAGTTTTCGGCACGCGGAAGCTGCATATTCTGACAAGATTTCATGAGTGGATTTGACAGACATTAATTAGGCCTACGCAATCTGTTGTGGAAGGAGAGTGTGAGGCATAAAAGAGGAAAGGAAGAGAACAGCGAATAGGAAGGTGACTGGGTACCTTGACTTCGATCAATTTAATTGTTGCCTTCACCAATGATGCTGGATGAACAAGGGCGTCATTTGGGGATCTTTCCTAGATAGTGACCCGCAACGGTTTTAACCCGGTATGTATCCACCTTTGCGGCGTCTTTAGTACAAGTCCATTGGAGATTACCATAAAAACATAGACAAAAGACTGTAAATATCAAAAGGATAATGACCCCCAAGAAATATTAGTCCTAGATAACTACCCCTAACTTTGTTGGTGGTCACTATCTAGGAAAGATCCCATTTGTGTGTCTGTTTCTGCCTGTTTGTGTGCATATGTTAACACTAAACGAGAAAGGTAAACGAATTTAGATGAACATGAGATAGTAACTCCTCACGCCTTTTGTTTTGACATGGAATGACATTTGGCCATTATCGTTATGGAAACAGTCTCGCTCATTATCTCAAAGGTTATTTCGTGCCCTTCCGTACAGAAAATGGAGCGATATCAGAGAAAACGACCTTGGGTAACTGGGGTTACTCGTGTAAATTGTCGGCTGAGTCTTGCGTGGCATGGCTTGGCAATTCCACCTTTACTTCACATGAATCATCGCTGTACTCAGAGCACCTTTGTCCATAAGTGCTCAAACCGGCCTACGGCAACTTTTGTGCACATGGTCATTTTACTACCGATTATGGCGCTCACTTGTGAAGCTCGGCATAAAAATCGGTGTAAAAGGCGTTAGCATGGGGTGGAATATTGTCACATTTAGCAAACCTGGCAGAATGATTTTATTTACATGTTTGTATATGTATATGTATGTATATAATATGTATACATATATATATTTACATGTATGTTTATATAATATATGTATATATATATTATATGTATATATACATACATATATATATACTGTATATATATACAATGGTACCAAAGCCTTTACATGAAATTGCGAAATGGTTCGAGTAGATTGTTAACTTACAAGGAAGTTGCCAAAATATAAAATGTATGAATACAGTAATGATGAAAATAGGGCCAAGAGAAAGGAAGTATAGACAGTCGCAGGAAAACTAGGAAAAGGCATGAAACAAAAAGACACATACATATATAACGAGCAATTGGGAAATGAGGAAAATCAGAGATATGTATTTTGCGGCGGAAAATGAGCCGCATTCCCTGCGAAACGAGCTGCAAGCACAAGCGAATACCAGAGGCACGGTGCAATTTCCCACTGTAATAACTCGAACTTCCGGCCGATTTGGTAATAAAAAGAAAAACAGATAACGAAATCGCGCTTGCATTTGATCATTGCTCGAGGGCAGCACTCTGAAAGCACTAGATAACAACGGAAAAGAAACGCGAATTCCACGGTGTCTTACCAAAGGAAAGGTAACCTTCGCCCCCGAAGAGTTCTGATTATTTACTTTGCTCGTCAACCGTGTTTGCCTACGTTGTCATTCTAAAGCTTGGTATTATTCTGCTAAGTGATGCCAGTCAGGAAGTCACATTTTGGTCTTTTAGCTTTATGGTTGAATAGATGCACGAAATATCTGTCAGCGGAAATCTCGCAAAGCTCTTGTGATTGACAAAATTGTTTGATTGGTGTTTTCGCGTCATTTGGAGCGTTCCCGTCTTGTATTCATCAGTTACCACAGAAAACAGATCTTTGATTCCGTTAAAAACAGACATCAGATTCTGTCTAGACGAAAAAAAAAATTCTTTTCAACGAAGTCAAAGGTCTGTTTGCATTGTTAACTGATAAATACAAGAAAGAAATGTTTGGTTGTTTAAACTTCCACACTGGCGTTGCAGTTATATTACATACCGGCGAGCCCCAGAGAATAACATATATCTCAAAGACCTCATTATACTTGACCGTCAGACATCCTGTGTTAAAGAATTTAAGCAAAAAAGGAGCCTTGTGTGTGAATATATATATATATATATATATATATATATATATATATATATATATATATATATATATATATATATATATATATACATATACATACACACATTATATACAGTATATATATGGATATATATATATATATATATATATATATATATATATATATATGGATATATATATATTTATAGATATAGAAATAATCAACCCACAATCACGTGTGGAACAGAAATAAATTTCTGACTCACATCAGGATCGAACCCAGGTCTATCAATTGAAAGGCTGTCCATGCGTAATATAGGTACACGGGCAAAACGCCGCTGGCACTTTCACTCAATCGTGTATATATATATATATATATATATATATATATATATATATATATATATATATATATATATATATATATATATATATATATATAAACACCCACACCACGCGCACGCACACCACACATGACTGAGTGAAAGTGCCAGCGGCGTTTTGTCCGTGCACATGTACAGTATTACGCATGCACAGCAGCTGTTCTCCTTAAAAGGAGGAGGAACCAAACTTAATTCGGGAGTGCTCTGTGACAACCAAGGTAAACACATTATTATTAATTCTTCTCTCGGATTCCTCTGCCTTTTTCAGTGATGAAGTTCCGTATCTCTCTGTGTAAATACCTGCAGATTTTCACCCACCTTTCGTACATAATTAGTTTTCGATGGACTGTGGAGGTTGTAGTTGTATATGTCAAATAATTACTATATTTGCAACAGTGACTTGTAAACTTCATTTATTGCCCTACTGATTCAACTTTATATCGAATCGAAATCAATCGAGCAACAAGAACAACGCACGATAAAGCAACACACTGTGACGAATTTGCACCTAAGGAACCAATTAGCGAGCGCAAGATTAAAAAATTCTGGGAGCGGATGCAGGGTAGGGAGACAGAGGTAGGCGTGAGAAATTCTAACCTTTCCTAGAATGCTGTGTCCTGACCTAGCCAGACCTTACCTTCCTAACCTAACTTAGTGCGCCGTGCCCTGACCTGGCTGTGGGGACTTCGTCCCCTACCCTGGACCACCCAAGTAACACTGAATATCCCTCTCCCTACTCTGCATACTACCCACATTCTGATTACAGAAGCTCAGATCTACAGCTGCTGTTTCTGCTGTCCATTACAATAATCTGCAGTATGAGCTAATAAACTGTAAAAGCGTTTCAAATCCAGTTTTCTCTGGCAAATATCCCTGGTTGCTAGTTCTCTGTAAGATTACTATGATTATAGCAGTTTCTGCTTAACTTATAAGACCATAATACAACTATTCATTTGGTCATTTGTTGTATCCTGCTAATGGCCATTTATTTTTAAGCCATAACCATTACTGAAAGAAGATTCCATAAACGCTTCAAAATCAGGTGCCTCGGGTATTGGGTAATTTTTTTTAGAAAAAGGATTCGAATGAAACCACATTAAGAAAAATACAAATAGATTTGTATGTGACTAGCAGATTTTTTTTACTTAGACTAACAAAGTAATACGGAAAACAAGTAGCGTGAAACACCAACAAATAAAAAAAAAATCAGCAAATAAATAAAAACAGCTCCCATAGCGTAGAAAGAGAGTGACTACACACTTGTATGGGTATAGTGTGTAACAAATTGTCATAATCGTAGTTACGACTTAACGACCGTCAGGAACAGAATAACATAGGTCGGTGACTCTTGTTTTGTAAATATTTTTAAAAACTGATTCTTTGTTAACGGCAGCAACAGAGAAACTACCACGAAGTCTGTAAAAACTTTTACTTCTGTTGTCCCTTGTGGCTCGAGGTACTTATCTTTGAAGCTTTTTCTTTTTGCTTTCTCTTGGCATCACCTATTTGACCTCCGAGGATTCTCATAGTTTCCTCCTAGAATTCGTCCTTCGAGGAAACGCCTGAATTGGGGAGCGAGAACATCACCATGAACTCGACTTAGACTTGAGCCAGGAAAGACCCGATTAGAGAATAATGTATCTTCTGGGGAAGATGGAGTCTCCGAGGTAAGCGGGGATGGGTCCCGTGATGAAGGAGACGTGGGGAGCGTGTTCCAGCCTCTCGATGATCAGCTCATTCCTGTGAGCTTCCGCTTCGGTGTAGATCCTGTTCCTCACGCCCCTCGTGTACTCGAAAGCTTCGTCGCAGTCGGGACAAAGGGGGTGACAGGCGTTTCCTAAGCGGGTCTTCTGGAAACAGCAAGATGGGAAGATGGGGCACAGCACTACAGCTTCGCTTACGGCAGCCAAGGCGAGGGCCACAACCAGTAGCGCGCCAGAGAGGCGGATAAATGCCATCACGGCCGAGAGGATCTGAAAAGAATGTTTATTTAGACACTTCAGAAGGCTAATCCTGTTGCGTAGACCCCTTAAATGTGTATCAGGTCTTCTTTGCATCCATGTAAAGAATGTTTATTTCGATTGTTCGCGCTAGATGACATTAGTACATTGATTTTAGTCATAGTAATCGACAGAAAACGTAGATAAACTGAATGGCGAGAATTTGATTGATAAAAATTCAAGTATCATTTGAAAAGTGACTGTTCTCAGTATATAGAATTCAAAATTGGTATTGCTCTTACTTCACCAAAAAAAGGGGTGGGGGTGGATTTTGATAAATCAAAAGCCGCTACCCATATTACTTAAAAATTACTAAAATTAAGGAATAGTAATTAACAATATTCTACAGATGAAAGTCTCAACTAATTAAGACGTGGCAATCAGGCCAAATTCAATATAAGTAATGTATTCAAATATAATTGAAGTGCTCCATTACGCTGCGCTAAATTGTGACCTAAGAAAACCTGTTACCAAGGAATTTTGATAGTCATCATAAGTATAATCACTGTTTGCAAAATCAGAAAAGAAACCGATTACACGCCTGGCCGAACAAAGAATCCCGTAGAATTACTTGTGAAAAGCAGAGTGTGGAAATGACAACTCGCTCCTGGAGGAATGGTGGCTGAATGTGTCCCTTTCCCTTCACTCTGAGGCCCTTATATACCACAACGCCTGCGACGACGGAGAGAAAGTGGCACTTTCACTCCTTTCTTCACATGACCTCCCCGTATTCATTATAGAAATCGGCATTCACTCTGCGGCAAAGCCGACACTTAGTTATTTTTGTCGAGTATTTTTCCGTACTCGCAGTTACTTTCCTCGTGATTTTTCCTGAAAATTGGCAAGTAAGGGACTTTGATTGCTGCGTCAACGAGCAATCAACTCCGCATGCCGACGCTAAAAAAGAGGAGATAACAGCCACTTTACGGAGGAATGGCAGTGACGTCACAGGTCATAGAACCGGCTTCCCACATCACAGGTCTCATGATGCGGAAGACGGGTCTAATCAGATGAGGCGTCTGACCCCGTCTCGCTCGTTTGTTTACGCTTTTAATAACGACAGCAGAAATAACAACAATGAGCAGGAGGTGACACTGAGAGAGTGTTATTATCCAGAAGAGGAATTGCGTTCAAGACAAGAAGTGAATCGCCTCGTTTCTAAACCTGCTTTCGATGCGTTGCTCAGGCGAATTGTTTTCGAGTTGGGAAAGCGGCTGTGGAAGCTTTCCCTACCAGGGCGTCCTTCTCCATCGTTTCAGGGCGATAGATGAATGTGTCATTGACTGATGTCGTGCTATTTAATCCGTCCACTTTAAATTTAAATAACAGATTCTTAATGAAAGAAAAAAAGAAGCTGACGCGTTCGTTATTTATATCAATACTAACAAACCACAAAAATATAATCATCATAAAAATGTTTAAAAATCATTTGATGAGGCTGAATATTTCTTGCGGAAGGAAGAACGAATGGTTTCCAATGCACTTTATACATAATGATTGCCATTTTGAATAAAAAATGGAGAATCTTTACACATCAAGTTGTAAAAAGATGTTCCACCAAATTTCAGAGCAACAATAACTTCCCACATAATATAAAATCACATGGAAAGTTTTGGAGTCCTTCAGTTAACTCTCGTGCTTCGGGTCGAGAGGAGATAGAAGAAAACTGCAAAAATCTGTGAATTTTGTGCGGTCTAGGCACAAGCAAGCACGACAACCCATCCTGTCGGGGTCATAACCTGACCAGGTGTCTTAAATGGAGCCTTTGTGATGTTCATATGTTTCTTTTATTTTTTATCCGTTACATGAAGAGATTGAAACAGCCAGATATATGGGATATTTTCACTGCTACTTTCTAAAACATATTTATGTTCACACACTAAACATTAATTACATGCAAAGGTACGCTCACGCTTTTCCGTATATCTTTACTTGCTTTTGCCGTATATGCAAAGCATATATTCAATAAATAAAAACGATTCATAGGATACTGAGCTGATAATGCTGTGCTGAAGCTCGGACCATGTTTTTCTTCTGCTCTTATTCCCGAATTTCTTCATAAGGACGTCCTACAGACAATATGTAATCATATGAAAAACTAATACGTAATTAAGACAAACAAAATGATCGTCGAATGCTTAGAAGGAAAATGATGAACATCAGTACTTCATACATGGTTGCTTATTTACGTCTGTTCGAATCCCGGAAGGGAAAGGAGTGATACAGGCGCGTGCCGTCACAAAAACGATGGTAAACTAAGAGTGACTTTGGTACCTGGTATAGTCAGTCTACCGGCACGAGTCAAAGCAACCCTCGAGTTAGGGAAGGGCGAGCGCTTGCGCTTGCGCGCACACACACACACACACATATATATATATATATATATATATATATATATATATATATATATATATATATATATATATATATATATATATATATATATATATATATATATACTGTATATGTAAATTATCCCTAACCTCTGTTACCTGTGAACCCAGACATTGTCAGGTGCTTTAACGAGCGATACTACTTTATGGAAGTGAGGGATTTCTAAAGCCATATACGGACCATGCTTCATCTTGGGTGAAAGATCTTTGGCTGTCATGTGTAGGTGCTCTGAGGAACCAGCTGAGCGGTGAAGAAAGTCGTCGACTCTTATTGGTTTGTTGATGACTGATTTCTGTCTTTTTATCTCGATATGACTGATATCAGATCACACAAAACGATGGATCTCCGCCCGACAGTACAGCGTACTGATAACCTTGGTTTTTTACTTTCTTGTCGTTGCATAGTCAATAAATTAAAACTTGAAACCGTTCATGAGAACAGGCTATTATATATATATATATATATATATATATATATATATATATATATATATATATATAATATAAATATATATATATATATATATATATATATATATATATATATATATATATATATATATATATGAGATCCCTTTTTAAACATCCGCTTTTTAAACCTCCGACGTGTTAGCACTCAGATTTATATCAGCAATTCCGTTGCATTGCTGCATTTCTAAATTCTGTCTTTAAGATAAGTATTTTACTTCTGGAATATAAAAGACATTTTAATTTCTGTTGTTCAGTTTAATTTGGATCTTCTATGGTCATTCCACAATCCCAGTAATTCTTGCAACATCCTGAACTTTCACTATTTCTCGAGATGTCTCTCTACCTGCGCTCTTGTCGTCAACCAACTGCGTTGTTAATACGTGACTTTTTTGCCCGGAGCATTGCAGTCAACAACTCAACAATTATGATTTTTATATCTTACGTAGATGTCAGTCTACATTCACTCTCGGTGGCTGATCTCCCGACAAACCGAACCTGATGAAGATGAAGTTCTGTATTCGTTAGCCTCAAGAGGCCTAAATCAACTTCAGAGATTCGTAGCGAGCTAGTATGTAGGTGTTGCCTTTTATCCTCACCATCTTTGGCAACTAATGTTTTCACTCGTCATTAGTCTTGCCGAGAATGCATCTTTATACAGCTTCCATCTCGCATTTGATTTCAGTTAGTGCAGTGCGATAACTTTCTAAAACCATTAGTTTTGTGGGAAAAATTTTGTGTGGTACGACTGTATGCACTTAATTTTATGTGGCAAGTACTTTAAGTCATGGATGTTAATATATGTGTAGTCTTCAGCATTTTATTTATTTATGTATTTATTTATTCATATATTTATTGATTTATTTAATTATGTGTTGACACCGTAGACGTTTTCTGCCATTTTTCAGTTTACCATATCAAATGCGTCAGTTCATCAGTACTGAAAGATTTCTTTTTACTTTTTTTTCTCTCTGGAAAATAAAAGATTGTTTCCAAATCCCTCCGGACTTTCTTATATCTTGGAGTTATTATTATAGACATCTGCATTGCTATTGTTGTGGTATGAACCAATGGTTCCCTTATGAGTGTAGTGAAATCTTTTGGTGTCCCACTGCATAGCTCTCATATCCTTAATATAAGATTTCTCTCTCTCTCTCTCTCTCTCTCTCTCTCTCTCTCTCTCTCTCTCTCTCTCTCTCTCTCAGGTGGTGTTATGCTCTGAATCACTTAGAAATAGACCTTAAGATTCTGAGCCTTATATGGGCGAGTTTATTGTCGGCGGGAAACCTTCCGACTAGTTTGCCCCTAACCACTTATTTTCTCCAGCTTCTAATTCCTTCGTTGTCCTTGTAACACATGCCTCCGTACCTGGGCTTTCTCGCTGATGTTTCTCCTTGATCCACTGATATCTACTGGCACACATACACACACACACAAACACACACGAGCACACACGAGCACACACACACACACACACACACACACACATATATATATATATATATATATATATATATAATGTCGGGAGTTGGCCTTGCACCGCTTACTAAATTCTATCGTAACAGAATCTGTCTTGCATAAATTTGTTCATACTTCATTGCTCAATCACCCTTAATATGTTCGAGCATTGCCGTGTGCCTATATATATACATCCTTATATATGATTTATGTATTTTGTATGGTATAGATATGTATATGCATATGTGAATACTTATGTGATTAAGCTTACCCGTACATAGCTTTGAAGGTAAAATGTTTCGTCATATGATGCCAGTGTGCGCACTCCCTTCCCTACAAATATTTATTCGTGGATTCTAATACAAACAAATAAACATACACACAACTGTATTAGTATGCTAGTTTATCCAAAGAGATGGTTCGACCATTTACCATTTACTTGGTACAGAACACTATCCCTAAATTATGTAAGAACACAGTGAAGATATTTAAATATATATTAATTATATATATATATATATATATATATATATATATATATATATATATATATATATATATATATATATATATATATATATATATATGCAGTATATACATATATGTATATACATTTATATATATGTATTAATATATATATATATATATATATATATATATATATATATATATATATATATATATATATATCAAGAAAATCGTCTTCAGCTCTAAGGTGGATGGTACTAACGAAAATAATCTTGACGACTAACTCTTAACCTCTGTATCTTTCGAGAAGCCAAGATAGATCAGTACTTGAAAGATACATTCTATTCAACACGTGATAGGTAAAATATGGTAATCTCCCGATAAACCTTTATCTAAGTCTTGAAGTAACGAATATTGATTAGATAAAACTATTTTTGATTAGAGATATTCAGTGATCGAAGTGGAAGGAGTTTTTTTTTTTTACCTAAACAGCACTTCATTCAAAGATGGACAGTTATTATGACTTTCATTAAGTGCTTTCGTTAATATGAATCAAGATAAGATACCAGGCTTCGACAGAATAGAATTTCCTTGTGTGAAAGGAATGACGTAGAGAAGACATAAGTGAAGATAGTGATGAGAGTAATAACAAAGGAAAAGCATTCATTAAAGAAAGAAAAAATGGCTTAAAAAACAAAACAGTAGAACAAGTGTATAAATGAGGCCTCAAACAAAGGACCTCAATTTGCAAATAGATAAATCCTTGTCTCCGCGCGCCCATAAGCAACGTGACTCACCAGAATTAAATAAAAAGTCCACGTGTAGTGTGCCCTTAAGCAAAGTAGCTCAAACCAGAACGAATGAAGCCCCTGTCTCGCTCCGCCCTCAAGGTAAAAAATTCAACCCAGAACAATAGAAGTCCCTGTTTTAGTGAGCTCTTAAGAAATTACTATTTAAGAACGATGGAAGCCTTTCTCAGTACGGCTTCAAGTCAAGTAACTCCGCCCAGATCGATGGACTTCCTTGCCTCACTGTCCCATCAAGCAAGTAACTTCAAGCACTGAGGCAAGTAATTCATCCCATAACATTGGTACCCACATGTCTAAGTGTGCCCTCCAGCAAAGTAACTTAACTTGGAAGTCCATGTCTCACTTCACTCTCAGGCTAGATAACATAACCCAGAACGGTGAAAATCCATGCCTCAGTGCACTCTCAACTAAGTAACTCAACCTGAAACAGTGGCAAGACATGTCTCAGTGCAACCTCAAGCAAAGTACTTCAACCTAGGAAGATGGAAGTCAATGTCTGAATGTGCCTTCAAGCAAAGTAACTGAAATCACAACTATGGAAGTTTTGTGTCTCAATGCATCCTCAAATAAAGTAATTCAGTGCAGAACTGTGGAAGTCTCATGTCTCAATGTATCCTCAGACAAAGAAATTCAGTGCAGAACTATAGGAATTTCATGTCTTAATGTACCTTCAAGCAAAGTGACTCGGCTTAGAACCACGGAAGAGTGTTCTCAGCACACTGTCAAGTGAGTAACACAAACCGAAATAATGGAGGGCTATGTCTAGGTGGGACCCCAAGAAAGTAACTCATCCAGGAACAATGGAAGCCCTTGTCTAAGTGCTCAAGCAAGTAATTCAACCAAAAATGATAGAAATCTATACCATAGTGACCCCTCAACCAATTTACTCAACCCAAAACAATGAAAGATTGTGGTTTAGTGTGCTTCAGGCGGAGTAACTTAACTTGAAAAAAATGTAAGTCCATGCCTAGCTGTGATATCAAGCAGGTAACTCAATCCAGAACAGTGGGATACCAAGTCACAGTGTGCCCTCAGACAAGGAATTCAACCCAAAGTTTTAGAAGTCTATGTTTCAGATGTGGGAAGTCAATACCTCAGTGAGCCCCTAAGCGAGTATTTCAATCCAAAACTCAAGGAAGTCCATGTCTCTGCATGCCATCAAAGGAGTACCACAAACCAAAACGATGAAATTCCATGTCTCATTGTGACCTCAAACAGTAAACTTAACACAATAGAAATTCATAACCTAGTGCACTCTTAAGCAAAGCAA
>NC_089749.1:26270161-26275161 GCF_040412425.1 Macrobrachium rosenbergii
ACACACAGACGCATACAGTAACTTTTCATAAAAACTTTATTTTTAAAATGCCAATTTATGGTCATTGCTATATAGGTGGCACTTTATCATGGTATGGGGATTAATATTTGATGATAAAGTACTTTGAAAAACTTCTCAAGTGAATAAAATTATAAAAAATATATAGCTTGCACAATTTCCTTAAATAATTATTGACTTTATAAATTCTGGATATAGCATGAAAATTTTATTAACCTACGACGTAGCTTTAGTATTAAAAGGGTACTATGACATTGCAAATGAAGAAGTTGTATTGGTTGAATTAAAGTAATTCAAAAATCCATAACAATAGTTTTAATATCAAAAGATAAATTCAAGGCAGTATATATTTAATAATGTAAATACATGTATTGAATTGATGATTGAAATGTCTAGTTTATTTTCATGGCTAAATATTCAAAGCTTTAACTTACATTCGTAAAGGAGTCAAATTTACACAAGTTCTTATGGACGAATGACTGTATTTGCTTCTCATAATTGTACTTTTAATAAGATTCCTCATTCCATACTGTAACCTAAAGGATTGCTACATGTTGCATCACTTACAACTAAGACACTTTGACATTTACAAAAGCTGCAGCAAGGAACATGATTGCTGCGACAGGGACAGTGATATGTTCCACATTTTGTACAACTGCACATCACAGTGAATTCCTCAGGTACTGGGTTCTTTCCATCGGTTGGCACCAAAGATCATCAGCTACTTTATAACCATATAACATAGGATCAAGGGGCTCCCATTTAGGTTTAGATAACACAGAAATCATGTGATATGTGGTAAAGTATGCTCTTTTTTATATGTTGTATTGTTGCATAGCTAGTAGGTAGTAGGTTCTTAAAACATGACCTCTTGGAATGATGACACATATAGTTTCTCAGGTGATCTGCTGTTTTACACATTGTTGCCTGCTTCAGTGCTCTTGTCAAATACTCTTCAGCCATGATAACTTGACTTTCAAAATTATTTTTAGTTCCAAATTCTTTTAAATACATTTCTGGATGTGCCTTTAGAGCAGCAAGTTTAGTCCCAAATTTGCCTGTGTAATCACAGCCAGTCAGGGAATGCACTGCAGGCAACACTTGGCATAGTTCCCTCCCTAGCTGAACAGTCAATGTATGAATGGCAATATACCTGACTGAATCCCCAGATCAGTTTTAATCCATAGTTCACTGCATCTTGATAACGAAGTTCATTCCAGTAATGCAAGAACAGAATTAAGACATCAGTATCAGATGAATGGATTATAAGTTGGTTACATCCTTGTTGAACTGCATGAAGTGCACAAACACTGCATCGTAGGTCTGCTTCTTCTACTTCAGAATTCAGTTCTGGAACTTCAGATACCAATCCAGCAGACAATCTTCTTGAGGGGGGCTTATATTCATCTGGACCTCTGAAATTGCTAACATAAATCTCTAGTGCTGTATCTTTCCATGGATAATCTAAAGCCATCTGACGAAGAAGGGACTCCAGCTTTGTTGCTGAGTGGGAGATAACTTATCATGAAGTCTGTGTAAATTTGTAATTGCAAGGACTTCATGATAAGTTATCTCCCACTCAGCAACAAAGCTGGAGTCCCTTCTTCGTCAGATGGCTTTAGATTATCCATGGAAAGATACAGCACTAGAGATTTATGTTAGCAATTTCAGAGGTCCAGATGAATATAAGCCCCCCTCAAGAAGATTGTCTGCTGGATTGGTATCTGAAGTTCCAGAACTGAATTCTGAAGTAGAAGAAGCAGACCTACGATGCATTGTTTGTGCACTTCATGCAGTTCAGCAAGGATGTAACCAACTTATAATCCATTCATCTGATACTGATGTCTTAATTCTGTTCTTGCATTACTGGAATGAACTTCGTTATCAAGGATGCAGTGAACTATGGATTAAAACTGGATCTGGGGATTCAGTCAGGTATATTGCCATTCATACATTGACTGTTCAGCTAGGGAGGGAACTATGCCAAGTGTTGCCTGCAGTGCATTCCCTGACTGGCTGTGATTACACAGGCAAATTTGGGACTAAACTTGCTGCTCTAAAGGCACATCCAGAAATGTATTTAAAAGAATTTGGAACTAAAAATAATTTTGAAAGTCAAGTTATCATGGCTGAAGAGTATTTGACAAGAGCACTGAAGCAGGCAACAATGTGTAAAACAGCAGATCACCTGAGAAACTATATGTGTCATCATTCCAAGAGGTCATGTTTTAAGAACCTACTACCTACTAGCTATGCAACAATACAACATATAAAAAGAGCATACTTTACCACATATCACATGATTTCTGTGTTATCTAAACCTAAATGGGAGCCCCTTGATCCTATGTTATATGGTTATAAAGTAGCTGATGATCTTTTGGTGCCAACCGATGGAAAGAACCCAGTACCTGAGGAATTCACTGTGATGTGCAGTTGTACAAAATGTGGAACATATCACTGTCCCTGTCGCAGCAATCATGTTCCTTGCTGCAGCTTTTGTAAATGTCAAAGTGTCTTAGTTGTAAGTGATGCAACATGTAGCAATCCTTTAGGTTACAGTATGGAATGAGGAATCTTATTAAAAGTACAATTATGAGAAGCAAATACAGTCATTCGTCCATAAGAACTTGTGTAAATTTGACTCCTTTACGAATGTAAGTTAAAGCTTTGAATATTTAGCCATGAAAATAAACTAGACATTTCAATCATCAATTCAATACATGTATTTACATTATTAAATATATACTGCCTTTGAATTTATCTTTTGATATTAAAACTATTGTTATGGATTTTTGAATTACTTTAATTCAACCAATACAACTTCTTCATTTGCAATGTCATAGTACCCTTTTAATACTAAAGCTACGTCGTAGGTTAATAAAATTTTCATGCTATATCCAGAATTTATAAAGTCAATAATTATTTAAGGAAATTGTGCAAGCTATATATTTTTATAATTTTATTCACTTGAGAAGTTTTTCAAAGTACTTTATCATCAAATATTAATCCCCATACCATGATAAAGTGCCACCTATATAGCAATGACCATAAATTGGCATTTTAAAAATAAAGTTTTTATGAAAAGTTACTGTATGCGTCTGTGTGTTTAGAAAGTAATAAAGTGCTTAGTATTTTAATAATATAGTGTTGCTGTGTTGATTATTGTCAATATATGCCATTCATTCTTTAATATTGTTTGATTTTTACCATTTTCCCTTCATGAGGTAAATCATCAGCTTTTCTCGATTTCTGGTGATATTTTGGGTATTTATGACCTAATATAGCCCTAAAGGTTAAAGACTTGTATATCATTGGAAAGAGCTCATTAAAAGGAACATTTTGAGTGGTAAACGAGCCTTCTACGTTAATTTACAAGGGAGATATGGGTATTTTAAGGTCAGGTACCCAGAGTTTACGGGTTGAAATTATCACCCGATATAGTGAAATTAAGCCTAAATTTCTCACTTGCTGCCAGGTTTCAGAAAGTCCACCCTGATTTTTCAGATAATTCAAGGTGTCTACTGTAAAAGTCAAGTGGGGGAATTAGGGTACATCTCATGCACACGGGAACCCCCCCAGGCCATGGACTACTATGAAAGATTGAGTTTTAATTCTTCGCTCTTGTTTGTCTCTGTTAAAATGATTAATTAAATCCTCGGAAGCGCATTTTACCAAAATTGTTTTCGGAAGATAAATTAAGCCAGTAGTTTATATTGGTGGTTGGATCCAGATCCTTTATCAAGGGTCACGGAAAGCCGAAAATCCAATGGACTGTTAGACTGATCCACACCCATATCCGACAGCACGGAGGCTGTAAACATTGTTAAATAACGGACTCTGCTGAGCGGGTCGCTCCCCATCTCCCACCGCCCCCCGCACACCCCCCCCCCTCCCCGTTTGTGATTACTGAAGAAAATTTTATCAGTTACAACTAATAAAGCTGCTATTTTCCTTAACTGATTCCATTACCGTAAGTGTTTTCACGTAACTATAAATGAAGACAAAATTAAATATGTTACTTAATTCTTGATAGATAACAAGAACCTGTTATTGATAACTAGCGATCGTGCTATTTACCCCAGCACTTGTTTTCTAAGTTCTCTCCATCTGGTGCCACTCGAGTGATATGTTTCGATCGAAAAATAAGCAACATTTTTCATCAAGTGATTCTTGAATGTCAAGGAAATTGGGTACTAAACTCTCTCTCTCTCTCTCTCTCTCTCTCTCTCTCTCTCTCTCTCTCTCTCTCTCTCTATATATATATATATATATATATATATATATATATATATATATATATATATATATATATATATATATATATATATATATATATATATATATATATATATATATATATATATATATATATATATATATGTGTGTGTGTGTGTGTGTGTGTGTGTGTATGTATATAATAACACAAACACACACACACATATATATATATATATATATATATATATATATATATATATATATATATATATATATTTATATATATATATTGAAAAAGAGAGAGAGAGAGAGAGAGAGAGAGAGAGAGAGAGAGAGAGAGAGAGAGAGAGAGAGAGAGAGATGCCGTCAAAGTTTGTAGAGAATTTGGAAAACAATCGCTGGGGAGAATAGCACCCTAGACTTAAAATAAAGAAATTCTACAGTTGAATAGGTTTCTTGTTATTTACAGAGAATAAACCAATATAATCTAACTTTAATTTAATTCATAGCTGCGTAAAGAAAAAAAAACTTACGGTAATGCGATCAATTAACGTAAGTAGCTGCTCTATTAGTTGTAATTGATACCATTTTCTCGCAGGTAACAGTAATCACAATTAGAAGGCGCTGAGCACAGTTCATCCTTCAACAAGGTCACAGTTTCCTGTCGTCGGATCTCGGTGTGGACTAACTTAACGACCCATTGGACATCTGATAGTCTAAGATCCATTTACTAGATCTTAATCCTGTCACGAATATAAACTTTT
>NC_089749.1:26280161-26430161 GCF_040412425.1 Macrobrachium rosenbergii
AATGTTACATTTAGCCATGCTCGTGCGTCTGGCAACGCTATATGTGCCAACAACACAGGCCACCACGGCAGCGGATGAAAGTTTCACGGGCCGTGGCTGAGAGTTTTATACAGTATTATACGCTGTACAGAAAACTCGATCGCGCCGAAGAAACTTCGGTGCGCTATTTAGTTGTTTTAATAACACTCTCGCTTTGGCGATGTCTTTCGTCACTCTCTTCTATTTATTAATCAAGAGAATCGTGTGTCTGTGCAACAAAATACTTGCTGATCTTTTCGTTTTCAACGAATCTGATCAGCTGCATGTGGTGGCTGCATCACAAAAAAATAAGACACTGACACTTCATGATACTTCTTAGTGGGAGGCCCACAGTCGTGTTTTTTTTTTAAACATTATTTTGGGATAACTGTGCGCAGCTAAAAGGCCGTGATACGAAAAATATCTGTCCACTTGGATGAATGTTCGCTGTAAATGATGAGCGTCCGCTTACTCATGAACACCGTGTTGTATAGAATAAACATAAACATACATGTGTGCAAACAAACGCTGTCATAAGCACGCGCACACAAAGAGAGAGAGAGAGAGAGAGAGAGAGAAAGATAAAGGAGGATGTCATATTTTAGGCCTACAGAGAACATTGTGAGGAGTTCAAATGAGGCCGGTGACGCCATTCACGAGCAGCACCTATTAGTCACGATAAGATTCCTCTAGTTGGGTAACGCCTTAATAAAACGCACAGAACTTCACAGACTTCAATAGAGGTACCGTCGGTGAAACACTCATCACTGTTGACTAACATAAATAACATTACTGTGCTTTGCAAATAATTTCATTAACCCGTACGAGACCCAAACAACCAGCATGACTATCAAGCAATATGAGCATTCATTATCCTGCATGAAACATCTCCATCAACCAGAATTATGCAGGCGATCGACAACCGGTAAACCTCCTGCAGGCATTAAAACTGATTAGCCTACACAGGACTTCATTCACCAGCTCTGCTCAGTGAAAATTATTAATCTTAACGAGAGGTGGTACTAAATCAGTCCCCATCCGTTGCTGTCATTTTATAGGATTTAAGACCCAACGATTGTTTTTCTTATTACTGTTTTGATTCATCTTACAGTAATTTTTTGCATTATTTCTGTTATATTTTATTTCATATTTCTACGGGATACTTCTTTTACTTTACTGAACTGCTCTGACCGATGTAGCCCATGGGCTTGTAGTATTCTGCTTTTCAAACCAAGGCTGCAACTTGTCTAAAAATAAATATCATTTAATTCATCCTTCTGCTACTATAGGCATGGAATGTGACTTTTATTCGCTGTCTTAAGCCTTTGGTTGGGACCTCAGATCTCATTCAGTGAAAAAATTTAGCGCTTGGTTATGATACCATTACTGATCAGTGTAACTGAGCTTAACTATCAGGCACCTCTACTGACAGACATAGCTGACCTTTGTTTATGGACTGAGCATGCCTTAATTCCAGAACTTAGGACTAACCTGGCAATAAATGAATCCCAAGATTCCCTTTACTAACTGATCACACCCCCCTTTGCCGACTGACAAATACCTGGGCTTTATTTTAAAAGGTACTCTAGGGTATTGCTTCTTGGAAGGTGGACGAGTCGGTAGAGTTGTCGGCTAGCACTCGCTAGGCCCGAGTTCAAGTCTCCGGCCGGCTAATGAAGAAGTAGAGGAATTTATTTCTGGTGATAGAAATTAATTTCTCGGTATAATGTGGTTCGGATTCTACAATAAGCTGTAGGTCCCGTTGCTAGGTAACCAATTGGTTCTTAGCCACGTAGAATAAGTCTAATCCTTCGGGCCAGCCTTAGGAGAGCTGTTAATCGGCTCAGTGGTCTGGTTAAACTAAGGTATACTTTTTTTTTTTCTTGGAAGTAATTCCACATGTACTTTAGTCATTAACTTGGCCTTGTGCTCCCCAAAGACCTCTATGGGATGACCAAGCAACAGTGATGCGGGTATCCTTTGCTTACTAATTAATCCTTGGGCTGTATCCCAGACTCCTTAAAATAATGGAGAAAAGTATGAGCCCTGGACTGCATCACAGTGCTTTTATAGAAGGATAAAACAATAGGCTTTGCCCTTGGTTCCGTTTATCCGAAGCCACTGTAACAGTCAGCTCTCGAGTTATAATTCCTACCCTTTTTGCTGACTGGCCCAGTCCCCAGACACGCTCTACTGTTAGTTTTCAGTAAAAGAAAACTATTGTGCCGGCTTTGTCTGTCCGTCCGACCTCAGATCTTAAAAACTGCTGAGGCTAGAGGGCTGCAAATTGGTATGTTGATCATCCACCCGCCATCATCAAATATGCCAAATTGCAGCCCTCCAGCCTTAGTAGTTTCTATTTTATTTAAGGTTTAAGTTAGCCATAATCGTACATCTGGCACCGCTATAGGCACCAACAACACAGGCCACCACAGGACCGTGGCCGAGTTTCATGAGCCGCGGCTAAGAGTTTTATGGGCAGTGGCTGAGGCCACCACCGGACCGTGGCTGAGTTTCATGGGCTGCGGCTAAGAGTTCCGTGGGCCATGGCTGAAAGTTTAATACAGCATTATATGCTGTACAGAAAACTCGATTACATCGAAGAAACTTTGACGCATTTTTTACTTGTTTTCCTGAGATGACTTACTTTCATTTCATCATGCCGCAGACCATTTTTTGGTAGAGACAAAAATCGGGGGCTATTCCAAAGCACATCCTTTCTGATAGCCTGCCAAACTGAAGGCTATCTACCGTTCTCATCATTCCTGCTATCTTTATACAAAAAATTTGCTATAAAAATAACAATAGAGAAAAAGGGAGACACTTTAGATGCAGGGTTTAGACGTACAACCAGACGGGGGCAGATTTATCTTGAAGATGTAAAGTACATGCAAAACATAGCGGCACTCTTCCAGGAAATAGGTTTCAGAAATGGATGACAGCGAAATTGGCTCATAAAACTAATTTTGAAATATTGGATGGACCACGCTGCCCACTTCTAATAAAATGTGAAATTTGAATCCGGAAGTTCTGTTCTTGTGAGAACTCGTGGGTTAAAGGGTTCTGTGAGATAAGCAAAATGAGCAATTTGTAGTGAGCAGCAGTAGCCCTTCGTTGGCTGAGTCGGTTGAGCTTCAGACTGTCACTCGATGGGCCGGAGTTCAATTCCCCCGGCCAGCTGATGAAGAGTTAGAGGAATTTGTTTCTGGTAATAGAAATCCATTTCTCGCTATAATGTGGTTCGGATTCCACAATAAGCTGTAGGTCCCGTTGCTAAGTAACCAATTGGTTCTTAGCCACGTAAAATAAGTCTAATCCTTCGGGCCAGCCCCAGGAGAGCTGTTAATCAGCTCAGTGGTCTGGTAAAACTAAGGTATACTTTTTTTTCTTTGTAGTGAGCAGTAGGGTTATAACAAAAGAGTGAATAGACTAATAATCAAAGGTTCAAACAAAATAGAATCTTCAGTAAAAACAGCGATTGTCACTTAACTGACGCGTTGTTACGAAAACGACCAAACCGCGAATCTCTTGGTTCTGCTGCATGCAATTCTAGGCCAGTTTATCACGAGTGTTGCATCAGTAGCAAATATGTAAAGTGGAGATCATTATCATTTTTGGATGCAGCCTAATTTCTTGGCGGTTTTTTATAAAAATCTTTTTAACTTCTATTTTTGTCGCCAGAGGAGGGAGAGGTGAAAGCTAAGTTGGTAAACTGTAATGTCCAACCAGGGTCAGAATAGGCAAAGATTATTTAACACCAATAAAAAAGAACATGTAAAGAACTCTGAAGGCGTTTACGTCAACAAGGGCCTTGCTGATATATTGTGGTGTCAACAGTTGAATATAAGACTTACGGTCTCCAGAGGCTTTACATGTTTGCATGAAAACGTAACCAACTACCTTTTTGCATATCGAGTTACAAGTCCCTGGCGGTTAGGAAACCCAAAGACTAGAAAATAATATTATTTTGCTCTCAAAATATCTGCTGAATTAGTATAATTACATTCGCCCTTAACCAAAATTTAAAAAAAAAATCCTCATTATAGCTACTTAAAACGAACTGGAAATTTGTAAGATTTTCTTTAATATTACGTTTAATGCAATCTTTATATATCTTTAAGGAATATAAATCATCATTTACAAGCGAATTTGTATTTACAGAAAAATTCTTAAGTGAAATGTTTTTTTATTGAAACAAATAACAAACAGAAATCCAGATGTCGCTACTAGCCTTCCAAGGATTCAAGAGAAAAACTTCAAACTTTGTAAACTTATTACTGCCTTGCTCCACCTTCCTTGTTTTCCTTACACCATCGTACTAGTTCTTGCTGTAGGTATATCTACGTTTAGTTGACATCTCTCACAAGCGTGATTGCTCACATATTTATTGTTTTCGTGAGGTATACTGACTAGTATTTGCAAGTTCTTCGTTAATTTTGAGGACCATCTTACGTCGAAATAACAGGATGTGATGGTAAGTGAATATTTCGGAGTCTTGAAGTTTTTTTTTTTTTTCGGGCTGCTCGAAGGTGAGACGTTTACTGTCTTAATCTTAAAAGAACTAAATGTAGATTTAAGTTCTGGAAAGAACCAAAGGTCCTTCTCTAAGATTTCGTGGTCCGTTTGCATGTGATGCAGAGTCTAGGGGTTAGGCTGATTTTTTTATGCTAGAAAATCCTATTTTTGTTACCTACGTTTAGGGTTGTTTCCTAGAATGGCGGTTTTGTTTTTGGGTGTGGCTATAGTTTTCAATTTAGCAGCGCAGTAGGTTTTGATGATTTTTGCGAGTTCAGACTGGTAGACTCGGGCACTGTCTCGCGTAGACTCTTGATTACCTCATTCCAGTTGTCAATGTTTCAACAAAAATTACACTTGGATTTCAATGCACTGATGTATAATGAGCTTTACCTTCCGTTTCGAGTCCAGCTAGGGATTTCAAAGTGACCTCGAATACCGCTAAAGAACCGTCGGCCAGAGTATGTTTCCTGAGTTCATTTATTTGTAAAGGGTAGTTAGTTTTGTTAGTTTGATGCTTTTTCCGGAAATTGTTTCAGGTCAAATATGTAATGTTACAAACTAAAAATATTGACGTTCTCAAGAATTTGTGTAACGGTAGAGTACGTGTAACGTTAGTTTCTAGTGACTTGACCACAAACGCAAATTTTAATAGCTGCTTTATTTCTACTTTATCAAAATTGCCTTTATTACTGCATTGGTATCATATATGGTTTTATAACTGAGTATTATCAAAGCAAATCTGAAATCAAAACTTGAAGTTGCAAGTATTTTTTTCCTTTATGGGGTATGTCTAGACGGTTAGTTTTTTTTTTTTTTTGTGCCAGGCAGTTTTCATTTCTCAAATATTGAAATAGTTTCAAAATGTTGTGATCAGGTTAAATTCGTGCGGCCTTAAGCATAAACATTGGTTTTTCAACTTCGGCAGTGGAATCTCTTATTATAGGTTTAGCAATGAAAATTTTGTTATATTTTTCGGAGTCATAAACTAGGCAAAATACAAAATTGTCGTGCATTTAAGATGAACATAATTGACAAGCTACACTAAGTGTTGATTTAACATTTTTGGACATAAAATGTTTACGTTAGGATTAGTGCTAACTTACCTAAACCGATAAAGCTCCAGTATCAAAAGGGCCCTGTGAGTATTGCAGGCATTGCCATGGCCTCGCTGTTGCAAGGTGCACAAGTTTTTTGTAAAGTGGCGAATATTTTTTTAGCTATATTGCTTTTCTGTTGCAGCAATAATTTCAGTGCAGCTCCACTTTGCGGGAGTAAATTTTTCACTTGTCTATTAAGACGGCTTGGGGAAAAAGGACCCAATTTCCGTTAACTGGAAAACCACCTTTTGAGGTGAACCACCACCAAACTGCAGTTGATGTAGCAAGTCTGAAAAAATGTGCTCTAACTTAGCCATAAATTTCGAAACTAAAATTAATTTCGAAACTAAAATTAAAATGCTGTTCTCTAAATGGCAACATTACTTTAAATGTAACAGAATAAGTTTTGGTGTTAAGACTTCTTACAAAACTGAGTATTGCGGCTGCTCTGAATTCTAAGTAAAGGTCTTTAGATTTTTTGTTGCATTTATCTGGTACTTGCGGTTGATAAGGGTGGTAATGGAGCATATAGTAGGGTGAGCTTATATTTTCCATTGGTTCAGGTATTCACAGCTTGGTTTCATAGCAAGGGTAGCTAATCGCAAATGCTAAACTAAGTTCCCGAGTTCTTCGCCCAGTATTAAGGGCAGTCCCATTGCTTGTATTGTTTGGCTGGAAACTGATCATTACATTGAAAGTAAACTTTTAAACTGTTACATGGCAACTTGGATTTCTTAATTGAAATTACTCGAAAGGCAGTTTAAGCATAAAATAGTTTTTGTGGATGCCGAGATCTGTAGACATTCACGAGTAAATAGTGAATTTGCATTCCCGCTTGTTAAAAATTTATAAACTTTGTAGATCAGTTTGGGAGAGTTTTGGACATTTGACAAATTAGATGGTGAGCGGTAGCGAATAATTGTTAAACAGTGACCCGAATCTGTTTAACAGGTAGTCTTAAACAGTTTTAATTTTGTAAAACAGAAGTGTATTGATAAATGGAAATTAAAGTTAGTCAGTTTTTGGAATGTTAGCAGGGGACCTAAGACTTGGCGAATTTCCTCTGCTGATAACACATTCAAAAGTACTTATTGCAGCAACTTTATGGAAACAGTAGTGTGAACTCAAAAGTTTTATTAGAATAACTAAGAAGTTTCTAATTTTTAGCAAACTTTAAACTCAATGCAGTGACCACGGACTTCAGTAGTATAAAAAAAACTTGGTAAGACCACAATAGTGAATGAATGCAACTTGCAATACAGCATGGTAATCATTTTCGTTCTCTGAACTTAAAATTTTTTTGGTAAATTTAGTTTCGGTCAAATTCACATTTCCGATATAAAATTACATTTTCCCTAGCTTAAGTAGTGTACTTTCAACGAATCTGACCTTTATTTCTACCGCAAATGATTAGATTTAGAGATACATGGCCGCCATGGGTACCGCTCTGTTTGGTGGAAAAACGCGCGCTACGCGGCTTATGCACATTTTAAATGATTGTTGCAAGCTCATATGTTCTGGCAAGCGGTAATATTGCGCTGCGCGCGCTTGCTACAGGGGTTACAGGGAACAAAATTTTACCCCTAACGTCTAGTTACAGTTTCGGTGAAATTCACGGCCGAAACTGCAATGTTACCCTTTTCGTTAACCACTTCACTTACCTTAAATAGATGGTAGTACTAAATGTTCACGAAGAAAAGTATTCACAACCTGTGGAGTTCCATTGTAATGTCCATGGAAACGACCAATAGCCTCAAAGTAAGACAGAGAACACCCACTGCAGACGTGCACGACGGAATCCCTGGCAGTCAACTGAAGCGCACTCTTGTAGAAAGCCGGCTTATTCCAAAATCGCAGTTAATTGGATATTCTTGAAACAAAGCAACCAATCAGGTTTCAGCATTTGTACCGTACTTATAATTCATAACGAAAAACAAAAGATTAGGCATTTTTACCCACAATACATTGACAAAAAACAAACGCATCAGCAGAAAAACTGACGTGGCAGCATAAACGCATCCTTGCGATAACAAGGCACAATATTCATCGGCAAATATCTCCGTAATTCTTAATTTGCGGAAGATGCGAGTAAGCATTTCGTATGAATCATGACAAAAATATATGATAGCAAGTAAAAAAATATTAGATATCCGAATTTGACCGAAACTGTAATACCATTTTTTTTTTAAAACTGCATTGATCGCTCAACATAATGTCCAGTAACTGAACCACCTGTTTCTTGGCAGGCAAGGATTTGCTTACTTTTATGGCAGTCTGAAGTGGTGCATTGGCTGTTCTTATAGCAGTAAATTCAAGTGAGCAGTCGACTTAATTGTTTGCAGACACTGCACTGTGCAATGCTGTCTGCAAGGCTGGTAGTACGGTACGGTACGTAATGTTTTTCCGTAATGCGTACCTGGCTAAAATATCGTACCGTAATTTCGTACTGTACCCACTATTATTTTTCCGTACCGTACAGCATGGTAAAAATAACATACCGTAATTCCGTACTTCTATCGTACTGTAAGCAAACTCAACATCAGTAAAATCCCCTCTGTATGAAAATTTCAATGTTAACAGGTGTAAATTAGCAAAGGGAATTTACATGTACGCGTGTATACGAGTATATTCAGTTGTCGTAATAATAATAATAATAATAATAATAATAATAATAATAATAATAATAATAATAATAATAATAATAATAATAATAATAAATCGAGACAATATGGGATTATAAGGCTGATGCTGTAAACGTTTGTAAAGTGTTATTTCAAGAATTACAGACAAAACATGTTAAGGAATTCAAACACACACATACACATACACACACATACACATACACACACACACACACACATACACACACATACACACACACATACATACACACACACACACATACACACACACACATACACATACACACACACACACACACATGGTATGTTACAAACTAAAATGTTAAGTACCTTCGTGATCTCCTTGTGCAGTCACTGAAGCGGCCAAATATGCTTTAGTAATTGCTTAGTGATATATCCAAACCTAAGGTACGGTACTGAATTTGGCAATTTTTTCCGTACCTGAATCGTACCGTACCGTACTTTGGTAAAATTATCGTACCGTACATCTAGACTACATAACCGTACCGTACTCCGTACTGTAATGACAGCCTTGGCTGTCTGTTGGCTATTCAGAAGTTTTACTTAGTTTGTCGTCTTAATTTTTCCAGGTGAGAGTGAGGTTGCAGTCTAAAATATTTCTTTAGAATCAAAACTGATGAAAAAAAATTAAGTTTTTCTTTATATTTCAGGTGCAGTTATGAAGCAACTTTTTCTGCTGGTTGTGTGGCTCTCCCTCTGCGGGAGGATTGTCGTAATAGGCTGATTTCACAAGGAGCATCTAGTTCAACCACCATAAGGAGGATCGATTCATCTAAAGGATCTGCTAATGTCAAGCCCTCTAAAAAACCAAGTGGAACTTAACGTCCTTATAAAAGGAATACAACTCGATGGACATGACAGTGTGGAAATGGCCATGAATTAGATGCTTCAAGAATTCACCGTCAAAAGATCTGATGCCTAACTGAAGATGTGAAAATAGTATCAAGGAGTTTTAAGTTCCACAAATAGGCTCCTCATCACGGATTTATTAATCAAGGTGAGAGTAGGTCTTGGTTTATTCATATCAAGGATTCGCCAAAAAGGACCCAGGTTCAACAGGTGGATGTAATGTCTAAAATTGTGCGTTAAGAATGTTTTCTCTAAAGGGTGTTTATGCGCAACAACTACTAGTTTACCATTGTCAATAACATGCTCCTTCAAAATATAAAGAGTACGCCCTTACAAAAAAGTGGAGTGAGTAGAAACTTCGAAGTACAGAAGCTTCAATATTGGTCTGATGAAAAGCTTATGTAAATGTTTTATCTATAAATGGAACTTAAGGATGTCCTAATTTTTGTTTTAGAGCATTGGTTTAGACTTTCAACCATAGGTTTAGACTTTCAACTATAATGAAGCGCTGAGTGAGTATTTGGATGTCTTAATTCAGACTTCTTTAAACTAACAATTTCTGCTATTTGGAAGGCTGTGTAAGATTGTTCCCTCATAAGGTGCCAAGGACAAAGCTGTTTAAGCAATAGATGTAGCTTTTCAGCAATTGTGAAGGATTTAGTAGGCACTGGGATGTGTTCCTTCAGACTGTCTTCAAACTAATCTTAAGCCTCGTTCTTAAATATTAAACTGGTCGTGTTAGATCACTTTCATTTGGCAGTTAAGTTACATTGCCTAAGAGATTTAACTCCTGCAAGCAAGTGAATTAAGTTTCTGAAGTGTAAGTGCTTCCATCACTTGGTGTCAGAGAACTGTTGAAGGGTAAATCTTTCAATTAAAGTATCTCGGTAGTCTTGGTATTGTTGTATGTCTGTTTAGTGATTGCTATGGCTTTAGCAGTACAAAGCTGTCATGGTAGATTTGATTAAATGTTCATTTATTGTATTGATGAGTATTCGGGGTTTACACTACTCTTCAAAGTAGGCAATTTGCATAGGTTAACCCTATGCATGTCGTCCACTGCCATTTGACAAAGTTGTGGATTAGACCATTTAGCTCATTTGGATGGGAATGCAATGAAATTTAAATGTTTTACACCTAATCAGATCTTAAGTTATAGGTAGGACTGGCAGTGCATCGTGTGGCTTTAAAGTGGGAGGCTGAAAGAGAACCTTTACCAAGCAGCTCCATATGGAGACTATTATTTTATACTACTGTCTTTTAAGCTATTGCTAGGTTATATTTAGTTCTATTCCCAGTCAGGCCCTGTGGGTGTCAGTTAAGTTACATGGGTTGGGTTATTGAGTGATGTCCTTTATACAAAGATTGTAAATGGTGACTCCCAAACCACTTGCAGAAAATCTCGTGTAGGTCTTGAAGCTGATTGCTTAAGGCTAATTGCCTGTTTTCATAGTCATTCCTGAAAAGAGATTGCTTTATAAATTGACAAACTCTTAACTATATTTTCTTAGAAACAGAATTCAGAGGATACGTATTTTTTTTTTTTCGAATACCTTTGTAGAGCAGGTTACTTTGAACAGTTATGAGTGTTCAGTAGCTTAAACACAAGTGATTTATTCAGATTTTTAGTTACAATAGAGTCCATTAGGTTTAGATATTCTTTATTGGTTAGGAGTTGGAAGGGCGGCTGTTAAAATGCTACAGGGTAGTTATGACACTGCTGGCTAGAATGTCACAAGTATACTACGGAAGTATACATAAATTCAAATCCCCATATTGTAATCTCGAAGGCTGATGCCGAACTTCAGATGTAAAAATAGTGTCAAGGCGTTTTATTCACAAGGATTTGTGAAACTGGGCAAACTAGGCAAGAGTAGTTTCCAGGTTATTCATATCAAGATTCTATAAAAAGATCGTGTCACAGGTGAATGTTTTTTACATTTGCGTCAGGAATATGCCTCTAAAAGGTGTCTGAGCAGCAACTACTATTTACCATTGATATCAAGAATATGCTTCCTCAAAATACCAAGAACTTACCTTAGGCTGAAAGAAATGGCTGTGAGTAGGATAAGGAAATATAAATTTTCCGCAATAATTGGTCTGATAAAATAAGATGTGAAGGTAGTGACTGGGATTTTCATTCCTTAAAGAAAACATTGATTAATCTTAAAACTTGAGAGATTGGATATCGTAATTTTTCTGTACTGAAGATTTTCATCCATAATGAAGCACTAAGACATTTTGATATTTTCATGCAGACTTTCTTCAAACTATTCTTAAGCTTTATTCTTACATCTATTCGTTCAACTAGTCTTGTTATAAAGTTTAGTCCTTCGTATGGTTAGTTACATTACCTGAAAGATTTACCCCTGGCTAGCGAGTGAATTGATATGATCGTAGTTTCAAATGCTTGTGAGGCTGTGTAAGTCTCCAGCATATGGTGTCAAAGATGAGCTGTTTAAGGGAAAGTTTTTCAATTCTAGTATCTTTTTAGTTCTGGCGCTGTTGTAGGTAGGTCTGCTTTGATTGCTCTGGCCTCAGCAGTACAAAACTCTCATGGTAAATTTTATTCTGATTTTTTTTTTTTTTCTTAGTAACTGTGGTTGTGACAGCTCTTCAAAGTAGTTACAATTTAACTGTTGTAGGTGGGGCTGACAGTGCATCATATGGCTTCAAAGTAAAACTTAAAAGGGAAAACTTTTACTGAGTAGCCCCATATGTAGTCTCTAGTTTTTACTACTGGCTTTCAAGCTGCTGTTGGGCTATTTTTTGTTTTATTCCCAATCAGGCCCTATGGTGTCAGTCAGCAATTATGGGTTGGTTCTGTTAATGGTTCTTTTATATACAGTACAGCATGAGTCGTCAGTGTTGACTTTCAAAAAAGCTTGCAGGAAATCTTGTGTAGGTCTTGGAAGTTGATTGCCGAAGGCTAATGTTCCTGAAAAGAAATTTACTTTGTAAATTGATACGACTGAACCCTAAAAACATTTTCTTCGAAACAAGATTTCAGGAGACTGGTAGAAATTTTTTCTAGTATCTTTGTAGAGCCAAGATTGTTTTGAACATTTTGAATGTGAGTGTTCAGTGGCCAAAGTATGTTCTGTTGAATTAACTGTTATAATCTTACATGTTGAGTAACACTTTGGCCTCGTGGCTTGAACAAGTATTTAATAAGTCTTGGTTACAATAGAAGCCATTAGGTTATATCCCAATGTCTCGCTGTTTAGCTTTTTTAATCCTTAATGGAGGGGAGTTGGCAAAATGCTACAGGTTAGTTATAAGACTATTGGCCAGAATATCACTAGACTTACGGAAGTACATTAGTTTAAATCCCCATAGTTTAATCTCTAAGGCTGATGCCAAACTGAAGATGTGAAAATAGTGCTATGGAGTTTTATTCACAAATTTTGTAAAACAAGGCGAAGGTATTTTTCCTTGCCACATATCCTTCATAACTTTCTCAACCCAATTTTATTGCACTTCACTTAAACACTGCAAATGCAAAACACGCTCCCTTATTCCTTCCTTACAGTACATGACTGGTCTTTCACCACCAGTGTACGCACACCACTACCTGATACTTGCACTTAATACAACTAACACCTCTTGGACAGAGCTGCACCTGGACACATCAATGCTTTTAACTCTATACTGGCTCACATCTAACACCTCAAAACATCCATGTCTTACATACCTCATCCATTGTTTCTCTTGCAAGATCATTTATACTACCCGGCATTTTTGCTTTCAATCCATCATTCGCCAAATCTTTTAACCTGCGCCACACCCTTTCAAACGGAATCGCCACCTCCCTTACTTTACGAGCAACCATCGACCCTTTCGGTAGAGATTCGGAATTTAATTTTCTCGGCTGTTATTTCCCTAGGCAATCTTGACGTAGTCTGCAATTGCGTTCCTCTTACCTGGAGTATATTATACCGAAAAATCAAAATCACTTAGATCTTCGAAAATCACGGCGATTCTACCATCTACATGTCATTTTTTTGCACATACACCGACAGCTGATAAGTTCTTAATGCAAACCTTGTAAGTAGGTCTGCTTTGAATGCTATGGCTTTGATAAGTAATTGTGAATGTGACAGCTCTGCAAAAGTAGCCCATTTCCTTATCTGGTGTGGATGGGACTGGCAAGTGCGTCATATGGCTTCCAAGTGAAGTTTAAAGGGAAAACCTTTACCAAGCAACTCCATATGCACACAGTAGTAGCTTTTACTACTGTATTTCAAGCTATGGTTAGGTTATATTTAGTTTTATTCCCATCTCAAGCCCTATGGGTGTCAATTAGCAGTTATGGGTTGGGTCTTTGAATGGTACTTATAATATACAGCTCATGTGTAGTAGGTCTTGGAAGTTAGATCTCTGAAGGCTAATAATGTTTGGCATTCCTGAAAAAAAAAATTACACTGTAGATTTGACAAATTGAACTCTGAATGTATTTTCTTAGATTTCAGGGGACTAGAATTTTTTTTGCTTAGTAGAGCAAGGATTAATTGGAATGACTAGGATGTGTTCAGTAGCCAATGTATGTGCTGTTGAATTAAATCTTAAACACAAGTGTTGAATAGCACCGCCTCATGGCCTAAACATAAATGTTTAGTCAGAATCTTGGTCACAATAGAAGCATTAGGTTTCTATCCCAATGTCTCGCTGTTCAGCTTTTTGTTCCTGGTTTGGGGGGGGGGGGCATTGGTAAAATGTACAGGTTAGTTTTAACACTGCTGGTAAGAATATCAGAAGAATTTAAGTTTAAATCCCCATAATGTAATTCCAAAGGGCTGATGATAAACTACAGTAAACGTGAAAATAATGTCGGAATTTTATTAACAAGGATCTGTGAAACGAGGCGAGATTAGTGTTTAGGGTATCCATATGCTATTCATCAAAAAGGAGCCCGTATCAAACAGGTGAATGTGAAGTGTTACATTTGCATCAAGAATATGCTCCGAAAGGGGTGTGAGCAGCAGCAACATTCCTTTAATATCAAGGAGATTATGCTCCTTCAAAATGCCAAGAGCATACTTAGGCTATAAGGAAGTGGTTCAGTAGGAATTTGAAAATAAAATTTTTCGGCAATAAAGGGTCTGTTGACAATAGTGAAGGTAGTGAGTGGAATCTTCATTCATTAAAAAACTTTATTTTTGAGTTTTGAAGATTTTCAATCATAATGAAGCACTTAGACATTTTGACTTTT
The DNA here is from genome assembly GCF_040412425.1 of Macrobrachium rosenbergii. Classification (NCBI taxonomy): domain Eukaryota; kingdom Metazoa; phylum Arthropoda; class Malacostraca; order Decapoda; family Palaemonidae; genus Macrobrachium; species Macrobrachium rosenbergii. Next base: position 26,294,519 of record NC_089749.1, read on the forward strand.
GCGTGCAGGCTTTCTACAAACTAATCTTAAGCTTTTTTCTTACATCTATTCGTTAAACTAGTCTTATTATTAAGTTTAGTCCTTCGTATGGTTAGTTACATTACCTGAAAGATTTACCCCTTGCTAGCGAGTGAATTGATATGATCGTAGTTTCAAATGCTTGTGAGGCTGTGTAAGTCTCCAGCATATGGTGTCCAAGATGAGCTGTTTAAGGGAAAGTCTTTCAATTCTAGGATCTTTTTAGTTCTGGCGCTGTTGTAGGTAGGTCTTCTTTGATTGCTTTGGCTTCAGCAGTACAAAGCTGTCATGGTAAATTTTATTTTTTTAATTTTTTTTGTTAGTAACTGTGGGTGTGACAGCTCTTCAAAGTAAGTTTCAATTTAACTGTTGTAGGTGGGGCTGACAGTGCATCATATGGCTTCAAAGTAAAACTTTAAAGGGAAAACTTTTAGCGAGTAGCCCCATTTGTAGTCTCTAGTTTTTACTACTGGCTTTCAAGCTGCTGTTAGGTTATTTTTTGTTTTATTCCCAATCAGACCCTATGGTGTCAGCCAGCAGTTATGTGTTGGTTCTGTTAGTGGTTCTCTTATATACAGTACAGCATGAGTAAGTGTTGACTTTCAAACAGCTTGCAGGAAATCTTGTGTAGGTCTTGGAAGTTGATTGCTGAAGGCTAATGTTCCTGAAAAGAAATTTACTTTGTAAATTGATACGACTGAACCCTAAAAATATTTTCGAAACAAGATTTCAGGAGACTGGTAGAAATTTTTTCTCGTATCTTTGTAGAGTTAAGATTACTTTGAACATTTTGAATGTTTTCAGTGGCCAAGGTATGTTCTGTTGAATTAACTGTTATAATCTTGTTATATCTTGAGTAACACTCTGGCCTTGTGGCTTGAACAAGAACTTAATAAAAATCTTGGTTACAATAGAAGCCATTAGGTTATATCCCATGTCTCGTTGTTTAGCTTTTTTAATCCTTAATGGAGGGGAGTTGGCAAAATGCTACAGGTTAGTTATAAGACTATTGGCCAGAATATCACTAGACTTACGGAAGTACATTAGTTTAAATCCCCATAGTTTAATCTCTAAGGCTGATGTGAAAATAGTGCTATGGAGTTTTATTCACAAATTTTGTAAAACAAGGCGAAGGTATTTTTCCTTGCCACATATCCTTCATAACTTTTTCTCAACCCAATTTTATTGCACTTCACTTAAACACTGCAAATGCAAAACACGCTCCCTCATTCCTTCCTTACAGTACATGACTGGTCTTTCACCACCAGTGTACGCACACCACTACCTGATACTTGCACTTAATACAACTAACACCTCTTGGACAGAGCTGCACCTGGACACATCAATGCTTTTAACTCTACACTGGCTCACATCTAACACCTCAAAACATCCATGTCTTACATACCTCATCCATTGTTTCTCTTGCAAGATCATTTATACTACCCGGCATTTTCGCTTTCAATCCATCATTCGCCAAATCTTTTAACCTGTGCCACGCCCTTTCAAACGGAATCGCCACCTCCCTTACTTTACGAGCAACCATCGACCCTTTCGGTAGAGATTCGGAATTTAATTTTCTCTGCTGTTATTTCCCTAGGCAATCTTGACGTAGTCTGCAATTACATTCCTCTTACCTGGAGTATATTCTACCTAAAAATCAAAACACTTAGATCTTCGAAAATTATGGCGATTCTACCATCTACATCTGTCATTTTTTTGCACATACACCAACGGCGGCTGTTAAGTTCTTAACGCAAACCTTGTAAGTAGGTCTGTTTTGAATGCTATGGCTTTGATAAGTAATTGTGGATGTGACAGCTTGGCAAAAGTAGCCAATTTCCTTATCTGGTGTGGATGGGACTGGCAAGTGCGTCTTATGGTTTCCAAGTGAAGTTTAAAGGGAAAACCTTTACCAAGCAACTCCATATGCACACACTAGTAGCTTTTACTACTGTATTTCAAGCTATGGTTAGGTTATATTTAGTTTTATTCCCATATCAAGCCCTATGGGTGTCAATTAGCAGTTATGGGTTGGGTCTTTGAATGGTACTTATAATATACAGCTCATGTGTAGTAGGTCTTGGAAGTTGATCTCTGAAGGCTAATAATGTTTGGCATTCATTCCTGGAAAAAAAAAAATTACACTGTAGATTTGACAAATTGAACTCTGGATGTATTTTCTTAGATTTCAGGGGACTAGAATTTTTTTTGCCTAGTAGAGCAAGGATTAATTGGAATGATCAGGTGTGTGTTCAGTAGCCAATGTATGTGCTGTTGAATTAAATCTTAAACACAAGTGTTGAATAGCACCGCCTCTTGGCCTAAACATAAATATTGTCAGAATCTTGGTTACAATAGAAGCATTAGGTTTCTATCCCAATGTCTCGCTGTTCAGCTTTTGTTCCTGGTTTGGGGCAGGGCGGGCATTGGTAAAATGTACAGGTTAGTTTTAACACTGCTGGCAAGAATATCACTACTACAGAAGCACGTAAGTTTAAATCCCCATAATGTAATTTCAAAGGGCTGATGATAAACTACAGTAACCATGTGAAAATAGTGTCAGGGAAAATTATTAAGGATCTGTGAAACAAGGCAAGATTAGTGTTTAGGGTATCCATATCTGTTTTTCACCAAAAAGGAGCCCGTATCAAACAGGTGAATGTGAAGTCTTATATTTGCATCAAGAATATGCTCCTTCTAAAGGGGGTGTGAGCAGCAGCAACATTTCTTTAATATCAAGAACATGCTTCTTCAAAATACCAAGAGCATACTTAGGCTATAAGAAAGTGATTCAGTAGGAATTTGAAAATAAAATTTTTCGGCAATAAAGGGTTTGTTGACAATATGTGAAGGTAGTGAGTGTAATCTTCATTCATTAAACTTTATTTTTGAGTTTTGAAGATTTTCAATCATAATGAAGCACTTAGACATTTTGATTTTTGCTTGCTGACTTTTTACAAACTAATCTTTGGCCTTCTTCTTACATCTCTTAATTTAACTAGTCTTGTTAGTAAGTTTAGTCTTTCGTATGGTTGTTTAACTTGCCTTTTTAATTTAGCCTTTCGTGTGGCTGTAAAGTTACTAGTCTTTCGTATGGCTGTTAAAGTTACACTACCTGAAAGACACTCCTTGCAAGCAAGTGAATTGATATAGTTCCAGATGCTTGTGAGGCTGTTAGAAAGTTTCCGTCATATGGTCTCAAAGATGAGGTGTTTACGGGGAAATCTTTTAATTCTAGTATCTTAGTTTTTTTGACATTATTGTAGGTAGGTCTGTTATGATGCTACGGCTTCATCAGTACAAAACTGTCATGGTAAATTTTACCAAATTTTCATTTTCTTTGTAATTGTGGGTGTGACAGCTCTTACAAAGTAGGTGGTATGCTTGTTAACTGTTTCTAGGGAAAACCTCTACCAAGCAGCTCCATAAGTAGACAATAGTATTTCTCACCACTGGCTTTCAGGATATTGTTAGGTTAGTTTTATTCCCAGTCAGGCCCTATGGGTGTCAATTAGTAGTTAGGGGTTGGGTCTCTGAATGGTACTTCTATATACAGTACAGAGGGAGTCAATTTTGACTCCCAAACAGCTGCTGATAATCTCGTGTAGTAGGTCTTGGAAGTTGATCTCTGAAGGCTAGTACAGTAATCAGTTTAGGTTTTCTTAAAAAAAAGATATGCCACAAAAAAAAAGTGCAAATTTATACGACTAAACCCTAACTATATTTTCTTAGAAACAAGATTTCAGAGGACTGTTAGAAATTTTTTCTCATATCTTTGTAGAGCCAAGATTTCTTTGAACAATTAGAATGCGAGTGTTTAGTGGCCAAAGTGTTCTGTTGGATCAACTAGTAAACATAATCTGTTGCATGTTGAATAACTCTTTGGCCTCGTGGCTTGAACAAGAATCTAATAAAAAAAATGTTACTATAGAAGCCATTAGGTTTACATCCCAATGTCTGGCTGTTTAGCTTTTTTCCCTTGGGGACGTGGTGGTTGGAGTTGGTAAAATGCTACAGGTTATAAGACAATTGGCCAGAAGGAATTGGCCAGAAGGGTATCACTAGACTACATAAGTACATAAGTTTAAATCCCCATATTTTCATTTATAAGGCTTATGCCAAACTGTTCACGCTTATGCCGAACTGAAGAAGTGAACAGAGGTGTTAAGGAGTTTTGTTCACAAGGATTTGTGAAAAGGCGAGGGTATTTTTAAGCTTATATCGAGAATCTATCACAAAGGATTCAGTGTCAACAGGTGAATGTAAAATTTACATTGTTTCCTAAAATTTACATTTAGTTTACCATTAATGTCAAGAACATACTCCTTCAAAATACCTAGAACTTGCTTAGGATAGAAAAGTGCCGGTGAGTAGAAACTTGCAATTATACATTTTCCAACTAAAGAGGGTTTGATACTTAACATTTGAAGGTAGTGAGTGGAATTTAAAGAAACGTAATTTGTAATCTATGTAACAAACTTAACGAATCCCAGTTTGAGTATTGGTGAAGCTTTCAACCATAATGAAGCAGTAAGTGGACTTTTCACTCATTGCTGTCTAAAACTCTTAATCCTTATTCTTACATCATTTAGTTAGTCTTGTTAGTTAATGTTGTCTTTTTATAGGGCAGTTGATTAGGTACATTGCTCGAAAGATTTACCCCTTGCAAGCAAGTGAATGAGCTTTATAGTATCTGACGCTTGGAAGATGCTGCAAGAAGTAGAGCCTCATAGTATCTTTGAAGTTCTGACATTTTTGTAGGTAGGTCTATTTAGTGATTGCTGTGGCTTCAGCTGTACAAGCTGTCATGGTAAATTTGACTGATATTCATTGATTATTTTGAAGAGTAACTGAGACAGCTTTTCAAGTAGGTAGTTTACATAGGTTAACCCTATGCAAAGCATTCGCCACCATTTGGCAGGATAACATTTCTGGGTTGGACTGCTGGAAATGCAGTGTGACTAAAATGTATTATACATCTTTATAGGTAGGACTAGTAGGTTTTGCTGCTGGCTTTTAAGCGTAGTTTATATTTTAATTCCCAATTAGACCTCATTGGTGTCAATTAGCAGTTATGGGTTGGGGCAATGGACAGTCCGAACAAGGTCGATAGAAATCGCCCAACAATCACTTACCAAAGTTCCCGTCAATATCCACTTCTGTATCTAGGCCACTGACGTTTCCTTTGTACGGTCGGGTACTGGGGCTATAAACGTTTATTGGGATTAACGTACGAACGCCCACACTCCTTCAGTATACCTCCCTTTATTGTATTTTCTTTGCCTGACTGAAATTCCCCCGGGGAAATTAGCCTAGGATTGATTTCCCCCCAGGGGGAATTTTGGACCTAATTATAGGATATTTTTCCCCCCCTAGGCCATTTCTCCCCCCCCCCCCCAAAACATGTATCCACCTTTGCGGCGTGTTTAGTATAAGCCCGTTGGGGATTTCCGTATAAACATAAACGAAAGACTATAAATAACAAAAATAATGACCTCCAAGAGGTAGTTTGCCCATGATGATGATTATCCTGTGTGGCAGGGAAGTCTGTCGTTGCTACACGTCGCCGCCATAGCCATACTCTTATAACAGTAGTGGGGTTGGGGGAATCTTGGCCCAGAGGGGGGCATATTATCCTGGGACGAAATTCCCGCGGGGGAAATAATACCTGGGCCATATTTCCCCCGGGGGGAATTTCGGACTGGGAAATACCTTGGAGGAATAATGGGAGGAGACGCCACGCATGGGTCAGACCGTTCAGTGAAGTGAAGCCAGTTTACCGCGTGGCAGCCACGCCCAGGACTGGCAAAAGAGGGACCAAACCATAAGGATTAATAGAAACGCTTCAGTTACTTTTCCCATCTTTTATTTTCATAATGCGTCTTTTCATGGCATAAATGGAGGCGAAAAGTTAGATATTTTATCAGTTTTAAAAATCATACATAATACCTTAATTTATTACTCAGAAATTCAATACAAATTTTTCATCTTACATACATATAACCTATTACTGGCACAAATTTAAAGCTATTCTGTCTTCTAATTCCTTAGTCCTTACTGTTTTTTATCGCCTACTATTAGGAATTATTGACCGCTAAAATGAATTAGCTTAGTATATATCTGGCGACTCTTTCCTGCGACCTGCGATTGAAGTTTAGCAGTAATCTGCTTACCAGCATAATTATATCTCACTTGCAAATATTTTTCAGTTATTGCTTTAATCAATAAGTGCAAGTGATTGTCCAATGGTTGAGTATCATATATGTGATAATCGAACTCTGAAAATATTGTTTTGCCTCTGAAAGTTGCCAATACTGAACTAACTAATATATGGAAGTTAACGCTCCCCAGTGATTTGTTGCAGGACAACATCTCCCTCAATTTTTTTCACATGTATTGCATATATCGATAACCTCATTTGATGGATACACCAATTTTCCTTTGGTTTTTAATTTGATGAGGGTGTAACGAAAATTAGCTTCTGTTAACGTTAATGCATCAATGCAGACTTAACACTGTAGAGACTTTTTTAACTTAAAAACAACAAAGCCTGCAATATAAGCTATTATTTTATTTGAACATTTTGACAAATGGTAATGGTTTGGAATATATTCATAATCATCTTCCTTGTCATCTGAATATGCTTCTTGAACATCTAAAATTCGATGTCTTGAAGCAGAAGCATATATATTCCTTATACTACTTGAAGCAGTTAATATGGGCACGGACTCTAATGGCAAGCAGTTGCCACGAATGGTATCCATTAAGTCATTATGTACAAGTAGCCTCTTGTAAGTAGCAGAAAATTGTTGCGCTGTGGGATTATCATTATGGCCTCCCATACTACTTACTTGACCAAAGAATAGTTCAATATGATCCTGACTGAATTTGTAGGTCATCAAAAATTGTAAAGGCCCATCATCTGATGCAATGCAGGTTTCGTACAGAATCTGAAGACTTCGTATGCAATAGAGAGAGCCAATGAAACCAGTTTTCTATTTGATTTTAAGATGTCTTTACCATCCTGAAGTCTCAAAGATCTGATATAAGTTTCTGCTTTTATTAGAAAATCTGTCACTTGCATTATTCTTCTGAATTGGGCTTTTAAATCCTTTGGCATTTAGATTTCGAGAATTTAATATGTCAAATAAGGTGTTGAATACCATAATGAATTCAATAGTAGCTTCACTTCCCTCAAATTCACTTTTTTCATCAAGGCAGAATTTTAAAGAAGTTGCAACAGATTCACTAAGGAGCTGTGTCGCTAACTTAACGTTCATCTTTTTTTTCATCCACGCAACATGAGCAGTCCTGAGCTTATTACCTAAGTGAAGTTCCTCCTTTTCTTGGAGTCTGTACAAATGTTCTATGTACTCCCATTTCACATAATTTCCATTCTTATCAATCAAAATTTTTATCTCCAAAACAATTTCTAACAAGTTTTATGTGACATGGATCTAGAAGTACACATACTGGTTTCTGTGTTACAGGATGATTAAAAGCCGATTCTATGGTGTCGTTTTCAAAGGTGCAGCCAAGATTCTTTATCATAGACAGATTTGAAGATGTCCCATCACAAGTAAGAGATATAACTGTAATGCCTACTGAATGAAGTTTGTCAAGCACTGCTTTACTAAATTACTTCTCTGTAGCACCTAGCCCTGCAATTAAGAAATATCCAATAGGCATTTTCCAACTGCCATTCACTGCCACAGTCATAAATATCAGTGCCTCCTTTGCTACAGGGTGATTGTCATTATCCAGTTCTGTTCCCATATCGATGTAACCATGACACCTTTTCCCATCCCATTCCACTTGCTTTCTTATCACTATTTCATCCATCATTAATGAACACAACAATGGTTTACCTGTTTTAGCACATTCTTCTGAACGTAATTTCATTGCTGAAAAAGCAGATTCCGTGAAACCTGGTCTGCCATCTATACCTTGATACCATTTCTGAATAGTTCTTGGATGAGGCAAACGTGTATCGAAAACTTTTCTCACGTAACGGTAAGCATGCGGGGAATAAAAGTTAGAGTAAGAGCAAAACTTCGTAGTTCAGGCGAATAAGAAGTTGGACGTGGTTGGTTACTGTGCTTTGCAGTCTCTTTTGAGGATATCTTGTACACCACTGGTGCAATTCTCTAATAAACCTAAAACTCTCATCACTTATGAAACGCTTTCTTTTTAGTTCTATTACATTTTCAAGATCACTTTCTTTTCACGAGACGCCTCTTTGATTGCTGTAGGACTTTGATCTTTTTAGATTGCACAAGTTTTCGTTTAAGATTTTTCACTTCATTAGCAACATTATAGCAAACTGTTTGAGAGGGCTCTTTAACTGTTAATAAAGACTCCTTTTCATTCCCCGGTGCATGATTCGATGTGTCGGTGCCAGAACGATTCGTTGGCAGCTTTCTTTTTGGAGCAACGTTTTCCTTAAAATATTCTGGAAATTCTTCAAAGATACTAGGAACGGCGCCACTATGAGGTCGTACACATGACAAAGATGTCCGGTCTATGTCTTCTCTGAAATGTTTCGAACTTAAACGAGAATAATTGGTAGGAGTAAAGTTTTCTCGCCGCATCTTCCTAACCCATTTGTCTTTTAGTGCCTCATCTTTCGGAAACCTGCGAAATAAGAGCAAGTTCTTTAAGATTTTGTCCTTCAGTAAGGAAAGAAATTACACACACACATACACACAGAAAATTGCAAAGCTTCCTTTGAAAAAGCAGCTATTGTAATGGTGCAAATCCTTCGACATTTATTTGTATAGTTATTTTGCTATTCTAGTGCTATAAAATCATTGAAATGAGAATATGGGATTTTGAACTTTATGGAAACTCGAGTGCAGCCGAGGGCTTACACACAAGACATCTTCAGTTTCTGGCTACCACGTGGCTGGTAATGACTTTTGGCTACACGTGGGTTGTTAGAAATTAATCATATAAATTTTGTATCCCTATTGTATCATAAGATGACTTACTGATGAAATGTGATTTTAGGATCCCTGATCTTGTTCATCCTTGCAGTACAGCCATAAGCAGCACAAGATACTGGCATTGTGTATGAATAAGGTTAACTCACTGGAAGATGTTGTCATGACTAGTGCCTCAAGTTAACTAAAAACGATTGAGTGACAGTCATCGCGAGGTCGCGCACCTGGGTCGACCCCTTCATCGGTCGACCCAGGGATTAAGTTGCCAGTCCCAATATGGCGACCAGCGACCTGAGTGGCTTCACTTATCCCGCAGCAAGGCGTCTCCTCCCATTATTCCTCCAATATCCATATGCTATTCATCAAAAAGGAGGCCGTATCAAACAGGTGAATGTGAAGTGTTACATTTGCATCAAGAATATGCTCCTAAAGGGGGTGTGAGCAGCAGCAACATTCCTTTAATATCAAGGAGATTATGCTCCTTCAAAATGCCAAGAGCATCCTTAGGCTATAAGGAAGTGGTTCAGTAGGAATTTGAAAATAAAATTTTTCGGCAATAAAGGGTCTGTTAACAATATGTGAAGGTAGTGAGTGAAATCTTCATTCATTAAAAAACTTTATTTTTGAGTTTTGAAGATTTTCAATCATAATGAAGCACTTAGACATTTTGATTTTTTGCGTGCAGACTTTCTACAAACTAATCTTAAGCTTTATTCTTACATCTATTCGTTCAACTAGTCTTGTTATTCAGTTTAGTCCTTCGTATGGTTAGTTACATTACCTGAAAGATTTACCCCTTGCTAGCGAGTGAATTGATATGATCGTAGTTTCAAATGCTCGTGAGGCTGTGTAAGTCTCCAGCATATGGTGTCCAAGATGAGGTGTTTAAGGGAAAGTCTTTCAATTCTAGGATCTTTTTAGTTCTGGCGCTGTTGTAGGTAGGGTTTCTTTGATTGCTTTGGCTTCAGCAGTACAAAGCTGTCATGGTAAATTTTATTTTTTTAAATTTTTTTGTTAGTAACTGTGGGTGTGACAGCTCTTCAAAGTAGTTACAATTTAACTGTTGTAGGTGGGGCTGACAGTGCATCATATGGCTTCAAAGTAAAACTTTAAAGGGAAAACTTCTAGCGAGTAGCCCCATATGTAGTCTCTAGTTTTTACTACTGTATTTCAAGCTATGGTTAGGTTATATTTAGTTTTATTCCCATATCAAGCCCTATGGGTGTCAATTAGCAGTTATGGGTTGGGTCTTTGAATGGTACTTATAATATACAGCTCATGTGTAGTAGGTCTTGGAAGTTGATTGCTGAAGGCTAATGTTCCTGAAAAGAAATTTACTTTGTAAACTGATACGACTGGACCCTAAAAATATTTTCTTCTGAAACAAGATTTCAAGAGACTGGTAGAAATTTTTTCTCATATCTTTGTAGAGCCAAGATTGCTTTGAACATTTTGAATGTGAGTGTTCAGTGGCCAAAGTATGTTCTGTTAAATTAACTGTTATAATCTTGTTATATGTTGAGTAACACTTTGGCCTCGTGGCTTGAAGTATTTAATAAAATTGTTACAATAGAAGCCATTAGGTTATATCCCAATGTCTCGCTGTTTAGCTTTTTTAATCCTTAATGGAGGGGAGTTGGCAAAATGCTACAGGTTAGTTATAAGACTATTGGCCAGAATATCACTAGACTTACGGAAGTACATTAGTTTAAATCCCCATAGTTTAATCTCTAAGGCTGATGCCAAACTGAAGATGTGGAAATAGTGCTATGGAGTTTTATTCACAAATTTTGTAAAACAAGGCGTGGGTATTTTTCCTTGCTAAACCATCCGTCATAACTTTTTCTCAACCCAATTTTATTGCACTCCACTCAAACACTGCAAATGCAAAACACGCTCCCTCATTCCTTCCTTACAGTACATGACTGGTCTTTCACCACCAGTGTACGCACACCACCTATTGATACTTGCACTTAATACAACTAACACCTCTTGGACAGAGCTGCACCTGGACACATCAATGCTTTTAACTCTATACTGGCTCACATCTAACACTTCAAAACATCCATGTCTTTTACATACCTCGTCCATTGTTTCTCTTGCAAGATCATTTATACTACCCGGCATTTTCGCTTTCAATCAATCATTCGCCAAATCTTTTAACCTGCGCCACACCCTTTCAAACGGAATCGCCACCTCCCTTACTTTACGAGCAACCATCGACCCTTTCGGTAGAGATTCGGAATTTAATTTTCTCTGCTGTTATTTCCCCAGGCAATCTTGACGTAGTCTGCAATTGAGTTCCTCTTACCTGGAGTATATTCTACCTAAAAATCAAAACACTTAGATCTTCGAAAATTATGGCGATTCTACCATCTACATCTGTCATTTTTTTGCACATACACCAACGGCGGCTGTTAAGTTCTTAACGCAAACCTTGTAAGTAGGTCTGTTTTGAATGCTATGGCTTTGATAAGTAATTGTCGATGTGACAGCTCGGCAAAAGTAGCCAATTTCCTTATCTGGTGTGGATGGGACTGGCAAGTGCGTCATATGGCTTCCAAGTGAAGTTTAAAGGGAAAACCTTTACCAAGCAACTCCATATGCACACATTAGTAGCTTTTACTACTGTATTTCAAGCTATGGTTAGGTTATATTTAGTTTTATTCCCATATCAAGCCCTATGGGTGTCAATTAGCAGTTATGGGTTGGGTCTTTGAATGGTACTTATAATATACAGCTCATGTGTAGTAGGTCTTGGAAGTTGATCTCTGAAGGCTAATAATGTTTGGCATTCCTGAAAAAAAAATTACACTGTAGATTTGACAAATTGAACTCAATGTATTTTCTTAGATTTCAGGGGACTAGAATTTTTTTTGCTTAGTAGAGCAAGGATTAATTGGAATGATTAGGATGTGTGTTCAGTAGCCAATGTATGTGCTGTTGAATTAAATCTTAAACACAAGTGTTGAATACCACCGCTTCGTGGCCTAAACATAAATATTTAGTCAGAATCTTGGTTACAATAGAAGCATTAGGTTTCTATCCCAATGTGTCTGTTCAGCTTTTTGTTCCTGGTTTGGGGCGGGGGGCATTGGTAAAATGTGCAGGTTAGTTTTAACTGGTGGCAAGAATATCACTACTACAGAAGCACGAAAGTTTAAATCCCCATAAAGTAATTTCAAAGGGCTGATGATAAACTACAGTAACCATGTGAAAATAGTGTCAGGGAATTTTATTAACAAGGATCTGTGAAACAAGGCAAGATTAGTGTTTAGGGTATCCATATCTGTTATTCACCAAAAGGGAGCCCGTATCAAACAGGTGAATGTGAAGTCTTACATTTGCATCAAGAATATGCTGCTTCTAAAGGGGGTGTGAGCAGCAGCGACATTTATTTAATATCAAGAACATGCTCCTTCAAAATACCAAGAGCATACTTAGGCTATAAGAAAGTGGTTCAGTAGGAATTTAAAAATAAAATTTTTAGGCAATAAATGGTCTGTTGACAAAAGATGTGAAGGTAGTGAGTGGAATCTTCATTCATTAAAAAACTTTATTTTTGAGTTTTCAAGATTTTCAATCATACTGAAGCACTTAGACATTTTGATTTTTGCGTGCAGACTTTCTACAAACTAATCTTAAGCTTTATTCTTACATCTATTCGTTCAACTAGTCTTGTTATTAAGTTTAGTCCTTCGTATGGTTAGTTACATTACCTGAAAGATTTACCCCTTGCTAGCGAGTGAATTGATATGATCGTAGTTTCAAATGCTTGTGAGGCTGTGTGAGTCTCCAGCATATGGTGTCCAAGATGAGCTGTTTAAGGGAAACTCTTTCAATTCTAGGATCTTTTTAGTTCTGGCGCTGTTGTAGGTAGGTCTTCTTTCATTGCTTTGGCTTCAGCAGTACAAAGCTGTCATGGTAAATTTTATTTAAAAAATTTTTTTTGTTAGTAACTGTGGGTGTGACAGCTCTTCAAAGTAGTTACAATTTAACTGTTGTAGGTGGGGCTGACAGTGCATCATATGGCTTCAAAGTAAAACTTTAAAGGGAAAACTTTTAGCGAGTAGCCCCATATGTAGTCTCTAGTTTTTACTACTGTATTTCAAGCTATGGTTAGGTTATATTTAGTTTTATTCCCATATCAAGCCTTATGGGTGTCAATTAGCAGTTATGGGTTGGGTCTTTGAATGGTACTTATAATATACAGCTCATGTGTAGTAGGTCTTGGAAGTTGATTGCTGAAGGCTAATGTTCCTGAAAAGAAATTTACTTTGTAAATTGATACGACTGAACCCTAAAAATATTTTCTTCTGAAACAAGATTTCAGGAGACTGGTAGAAATTTTTTCTCATATCTTTGTAGAGCCAAGATTGCTTTGAACATTTTGAATGCGAGTGTTTAGTGGCCAAAGTATGTTCTGTTGAATTAACTGTTATAATCTTGTTATATGTTGAGTAACACTTTGGCCTCGTGGCTTGAACAAGTATTTAATAAAAGTGTTACAATAGAAGCCATTAGGTTATATCCCAATGTCTCGCTGTTTAGCTTTTTTAATCCTTAATGGAGGGGAGTTGGCAAAATGCTACAGGTTAGTTATAAGAATGTTGGCCAGAATATCACTAGACTTACGGAAGTACATTAGTTTAAATCCCCATAGTTTAATCTCTAAGGCTGATGCCAAACTGAAGGTGTGAAAATAGTGCTATGGAGTTTTATTCACAAATTTTGTAAAACAAGGCGTGGGTATTTTTCCTTGCTAAATCCTTAACTTTTTCTCAACCCAGTTTTATTGCTTGCACTCCACTTAAACACTGCTAATGCAAAACACACGCTCCCTCATTCCTTCCTTACAGTACATGACTGGTCTTTCACCACCAGTGCATACGCACACCACTACCTGATACTTGTACTTTATACAACTAAACCTCTTGGACAGAGCTGCACCTGGACACATCAATGCTTTTAACTCTTTATACTGGCTCACATCTAACACCTCAAAACATCCATGTTTTTTACATACCTCATCCATTGTTTCTCTTGCAAGATCATTTATACTACCCGGCATTTTCGCTTTCAATCCATCATTCGCCAAATCTTTTAACCTGCGCCACACCCTTTCAAACGGAATCGCCACCTCCCTTACTTTACGAGCAACCATCGACCCTTTCGGTAGAGATTCGGAATTTAACTTTCTCTGCTGTTATTTCCATAGGCAATCTTGACGTAGTCTGCAATTACATTCCTCTTACCTGGAGTGTATTCTATCGAAAAATCAAAATCACTTGGATCTTCGAAAATTATGGCGATTCTACCATCTACATGTCATTTTTTTGCACATACACCAACGGCGGCTGATAAGTTCTTAACGCAAACCTTGAGTAGGTCTGTTTTGAATGCTATGGCTTTGATAAGTAATTGTGAATATGACAGCTCGGCAAAAGTAGCCAATTTCCTTATCTGGTGTGGATGGAACTGGCAAGTGCGTCATATGGCTTTCAAGTAAAGTTTAAAGGGAAAACATTTACCAAGCAACTCTATATGCACACACTAGTAGCTTACTACTGTATTTCAAGCTATGGTTAGGTTATATTTAGTTTTATTCCCATCTCAAGCCCTATGGGTGTCAATTATCAGTTATGGGTTGGGTCTTTGAATGGTACTTATAATATACAGCTCATGTGTAGTAGGTCTTGGAAGTTGATCTCTGAAGGCTAATAATGTTTGGCATTCATTCCTGAAAAAAAAAAAAATTACACATTAGATTTGACAAATTGAACTCTGAATGTATTTTCTTAGATTTCAGGGGACTAGAATTTTTCTTGCTTAGTAGAGCTAGGATTAATTGGAATGATTAGGATGTGTGTTCAGTAGCCAATGTATGTGCTGTTAAATTAAATCTTAAACACAAGTGTTGAATAGCACCGCCTCGTGGCCTAAACATAAATATTTAGTCAGAATCTTGGTTACAATAGAAGCATTAGGTTTCTATCCCAATGTCTCGCTGTTCAGCTTTTTGTTCCTGGTTTGGGGCGGGGGGGGCGGGCATTGGTAAAATGTGCAGGTTAGTTTTAACACTGCTGGCAAGAATATCACTACTACAGAAGCACGTAAGTTTAAATCCCCATAATGTAATTTCAAAGGGCTGATGATAAACTACAGTAACCATGTGAAAATAGTGTCAGGGAATTTTATTAATAAGGATCTGTGAAACAAGGCAAGGTTAGTGTTTAGGGTATCCATATCTGTTATTCACCAAAAAGGAGCCCGTATCAAACAGGTGAATGTGAAGTCTTACATTTGCATCAAGAATATGCTGCTTCTAAAGGGGGTGTGAGCAGCAGCGACATTTCTTTAATATCAAGAACATGCTCCTTAAAAATAACAAGAGCATACTTAGGCTATAAGAAAGTGGTTCAGTAGGAATTTGAAAATAAAATTTTTCGGCAATAAAGGGTCTGTTGACAAAAGATGTGAAGGTAGTGAGTGGAATCTTCATTCATTAAAAAACTTTATTTTTGAGTTCTGAAGATTTTCAATCATAATGAAGCACTTAGACATTTTGATTTTTGCTTGCTGACTTTTTACAAACTAATCTTAAGCTTTATTCTTACATCTATTAATTTAACTAGTCTTGTTAGTAAGTTTAGCCTTTCGTGTGGCTGTAAAGTTATTAGTCTTTCGTATGGCTGTTAAGTTACACTACCTGAAAGACACTCCTTGCAAACAAGTGAATTGATATAGTTCCAGATGCTTGTGAGGCTGTTAGAAAGTTTCCATCATATGGTCTCAAAGATGAGGTGTTTATGGGGAAATCTTTTAATTCTAGAAACTTTGTATTTTTGACATTATTGTAGGTAGGTCTGTTATGCTACGGCTTCATTAGTACAAAACTGCCATGGTAAATTTTACCAAATTTTCATTGATTTTCTTTGTAATTGTGGGTGTGACAGCTCGACAAAGTAGGTGGTATGCTTGTTAACTGTTTGTAGGGAAAACCTTTACCAAGCAGCTGCTTAAGTAGACACTTTATCACCACTGGCTTTCAGGCTATTGTTAGGTTATAGTTTTATTCCCAGTCAGGCCCTATGGGTGTCAATTAGTAGTTAGGGGTTGGGTGTCTGAATGGTACTTCTATATACAGTACAGAGGAAGTCAATGTTGACTCCCAAACAGCTGCTGAAAATCTCGTGTAGTAGGTCTTGGAAGTTGATCTCTGAAGGCTAATACAGTAATTAGTTACTGTAGTTTAGGTTTTCATTCTTAAAAAAGATATGCCACATAAAAAGTGCAAATTTATACGACCAAACCCTAACTACATTTTCTTAGAAACAAGATTTCAGAGGACTGGTAGATAGTTTTTCTCTTATCTTTGTAGACCCAAGATTACTTTGAATAATTAGAATGTGAGTGTTTAGTGGCCAAAGTATGATCTGTTGAATTAACTAGTAAACATAATCTTAATGTTGAATAATACTTTGGCCTCGAGGCTTGAGCAAGAATTTAATAAAAATCTTGGTTACAGTAGAAGCCAATAGGTTATATCCCAATGTCTCGTTGTTTAGCTTTTTTAATCCTTGATGGAGGGGAGTTGGCAAAATGCTACAGGTTAGTTATAAGACTATTGGCCAGAATATCACTAGACTTACGGAAGTACATTAGTTTAAATCCCCATAGTTTAATCTCTAAGGCTGATGTGAAAATAGTGCTATGGTGTTTTATTCACAAATTTTGTAAAACAAGGCGTGGGTATTTTTCCTTGCTAAATCATCATCAACTTTTTCTCAACCCAGTTTTATTTCTTGCACTCCACTTAAACACTGCAAATGCAAAACACGCTCCCTCATTCCTTCCTTACGGCACATGACTGGTCTTTCACCACCAATGTACGCACACCACTACCTGATACTTGTACCTAATACAACTAACACCTCTTGGACAGAGCTGCACCTGGACACATCAATGCTTTTAACTCTCTATACTGGCTCACATCTAACACTTCAAAACATCCATGTCTTTTACATACCTCGTCCATTGTTTCTCTTGCAAGATCATTTATACTACCCGGCATTTTCGCTTTCAATCCATCATTCGCCAAATCTTTTAACCTGCACCACACCCTTTCAAACGGAATCGCCACCTCCCTTACTTTACGAGCAACCATCAACCCTTTCGGTAGAGATTCGGAATTTAATTTCCTCTGCTGTTATTTCCCTAGGCAATCTTGACGTAGTCTGTAATTGCGTTCCTCTTACCTGGAGTATATTCTACCTAAAAATCAAAACACTTAGATCTTCGAAAATTATGGCGATTCTACCATCTACATCTGTCATTTTTTTTGCACATACACCAACGGCAGCTGTTAAGTTCTTAACGCAAACCTTGTAAGTAGGTCTGTTTTGAATGCTATGGCTTTGATAAGTAATTGTCGATGTGACAGCTCGGCAAAAGTAGCCAGTTTCCTTATCTGGTGTGGATAGGACTGGCAAGTGCGTCATATGGCTTCCAAGTGAAGTTTAAAGGGAAAACCTTTACCAAGCAACTCCATATGCACACACTAGTAGCTTTCACTACTGTATTTCAAGCTGTGGTTGGGTTATATTTAGTTTTATTCCCATATCAAGCCCTATGGGTGTCAATTAGCAGTTATGGGTTGGGTCTTTGAATGGTACTTATAATATACAGCTCATGTGTAGTAGGTCTTGGAAGTTGATCTCTGAAGGCTAATAATGTTTGGCATTCATTCCTGAAAAAAAAAAATTACACTGTAGATTTGACAAATTGAACTCTGAATATATTTTCTTAGATTTCAGGGGACTAGAATTTTTCTTGCTTAGTAGAGCAAGGATTAATTGGAATGATCAGGATGTGTGTTCAGTAGCCAATGTATGTGCTGTTGAATTAAATCTTAAACACAAGTGTTGAATAGCACCGCCTCTTGGCCTAAACATAAATATTGTCAGAATCTTGGTTACAATAGAAGCATTAGGTTTCTATCCCAATGTCTCGCTGTTCAGCTTTTTGTTCCTGGTTGGGGTAGGGGGCGGGCATTGGTAAAATATACAGGTTAGTTTTAACACTGCTGGCAAGAATATCACTACTACAGAAGAACTTAAGTTTAAATCCCCATAATGTAATTTCGAAGGGCTGATGATAAACTACAGTAAACGTGAAAATAGTGTCAGGGAATTTTATTAACAAGGATCTGTGAAACGAGGCAAGATTAGTGTTTAGGGTATCCATATGCTATTCATCAAAAAGGAGCCCGTATCAAACAGGTGAATGTGAAGTATTACATTTGCATCAAAATATGCTCCTAAAGGGGGTGTGAGCAGCAGCAACATTCCTTTAATATCAAGAGCATACTTAGGCTATAAGGAAGTGGTTCAGTAGGAATTTGAAAATAAAATTTTTCGGCAATAAAGGGTCTGTTGACAATATGTGAAGGTAGTGAGTGGAATCTTCATTCATTAAAAAACTTTATTTTTGAGTTTTGAAGAATTTCAATCATAATGAAGCACTTAGACATTTTGATTTTTGCGTGCAGACTTTCTACAAACTAATCTTAAGCTTTATTCTTACATCTATTCGTTCAGCTAGTCTTGTTATTAAGTTTAGTCCTTCGTATGGTTAGTTACATTACCTGAAAGATTTACCCCTTGCTAGCGAGTGAATTGATATGATCGTAGTTTCAAATGCTTGTGAGGCTGTGTAAGTCTCCAGCATATGGTGTCCAAGATGAGCTGTTTAAGGGAAACTCTTTCAATTCTAGGATCTTTTTAGTTCTGGCGCTGTTGTAAATAGGCCTTCTTTGATTGCTTTGGCTTCAGCAGTACAAAGCTGTCATGGTAAATTTTATTTAAAAATTTTTTTTTCTTTAGTAACTGTGGGTGTGACAGCTCTTCAAAGTAGTTACAATTTAACTGTTGTAGGTGGGGCTGACAGTGCATCATATGGCTTCAAAGTAAAACTTTAAAGGGAAAACTTTTAGCGAGTAGCCCCATATGTAGTCTCAAGTTTTTACTACTGTATTTCAAGCTATGGTTAGGTTATATTTAGTTTTATTCCCATATCAAGCCCTATGGGTGTCAATTAGCAGTTCTGGGTTGGGTCTTTGAATGGTACTTATAATATACAGCTCATGTGTAGTAGGTCTTGGAAGTTGATTGCTGAAGGCTAATGTTCCTGAAAAGAAATTTACTTTGTAAATTGATACGACTGAACCCTAAAAATATTTTCTTCGAAACAAGATTTCAGGAGACTGGTAGAAATTTTTTCTGGTATCTTTGTAGAGCCAAGATTACTTTGAACATTTTGAATGTGTTTTCAGTGGCAAAGGTATGTTCTGTTGAATTAACTGTTATAATCTTGTTATATGTTGAGTAACACTTTGGCCTCGTGGCTTGAACAAGAATTTAATAAAAGTCTTGGTTACAATAGAAGCCATTAGGTTATATCCCATGTCTCGTTGTTTAGCTTTTTTAATCCTTAATGGAGGGGAGTTGGCAAAATGTTACAGGTTAGTTATAAGACTATTGGCCAGAATATCACTAGACTTACGGAAGTACATTAGTTTAAATCCCCATAGTTTAATCTCTAAGGCTGATGTGAAAATAGTGCTATGGAGTTTTATTCACAAATTTTGTAAAACAAGGTGAGGGTATTTTTCCTTGCTAAATCATCCTTCATAACTTTTTCTCAACCCAGTTTTATTGCTTGCACTCCACTTAAACACTGCAAATGCATAACACACGCTCCCTCATTCCTTCCTTACAGTACATGACTGGTCTTTCACCACCAGTGTATACGCACACCACTACCTGATACTTGTACTTAATACAACTAACACCTCTTGGACAGAGCTGCATCTGGACACATCAATGCTTTTAACTCTTTATACTGGCTCACATCTAACACCTCAAAACATCCATGACTTTTACATACCTCGTCCATTGTTTCTCTTGCAAGATCATTTATACTACCCGGCATTTTCGCTTTCAGTCCATCATTCGCCAAATCTTTAAACCTGCGCCACACCCTTTCAAACGGAATCGCCACCTCCCTTACTTTACGAGCAACCATAGACCCTTTCGGTAGAGATTCGGAATTTAATTTTCTCTGCTGTTATTTCCCTAGGCAATCTTGACGTAGTCTGCAATTACATTCTCTTACCTGGAGTGTATTCTATTGAAAAATCAAAATCACTTAATCTTCGAAAATTATGGCGATTCTACCATCTACATCTGTCATTTTTTTGCACATACACCAACGGCGGCTGTTAAGTTCTTAATACAAACCTTGTAAGTAGGTCTGTTTTGAATGCTATGGCTTTGATAAGTAATTGTGGATGTGACAGCTCGGCAAAAGTAGCCAATTTCCTTATCTGGTGTGGATGGAACTGGCAAGTGCGTCATATGGCTTTCAAGTAAAGTTTAAAGGGAAAACATTTACCAAGCAACTCCATATGCACACACTAGTAGCTTTTACTACCGTTTTTCAAGCTATGGTTAGGTTATATTTAGTTTTATTCCCATCTCAAGCCCTATGGGTGTCAATTAGCAGTTATGGGTTGGGTCTTGTGTTGGGTCTTTGAATTTTACTTATAATATACAGCTCATGTGTAGTAGGTCTTGGAAGTTGATCTCTGAAGGCTAATAATGTTTGGCATTCATTCCTGAAAAGAAAAAAAAATTACACTGTAGATTTGACAAATTGAACTCTGAATGTATTTTCTTAGATTTCAGGGGACTAGAATTTTTTTTTGCTTAGTAGAGCAAGGATTAATTAGAATGATTAGGATGTGTGTTCAGTAGCCAATGTATGTGCTGTTAAATTAAATCTTAAACACAAGTGTTGAATAGCACCGCCTCGTGGCCTAAACATAAATATTTAGTCAGAATCTTGGTTACAATAGAAGCATTAGGTTTCTATCCCAATGTCTCGCTGTTCAGCTTTTTGTTCCTTGTTTTGGAGGGGGACAGGCATTGGTAAAATGTACAGGTTAGTTTGAACACTGCTGGCAAGAATATCACTACTACAGAAGCACGTAAGTTTAAATCCCCATAATGTAATTTCGAAGTTCTTATGATAAACTACAGTAACCATGTGAAAATAGTGTCAGGGAATTTTATTAATAAGGATCTGTGAAACAAGGCAAGGTTAGTGTTTAGGGTATCCATATCTGTTATTCACCAAAAAGGAGCCCGTATCAAACAGGTGAATGTGAAGTCTTACATTTGCATCAAGAATATGCTGCTTCCAAAGGGGGTGTGAGCAGCAGCGACATTTCTTTAATATCAAGAACATGTTCCTTCAAAATACCAAGAGCATACTTAGGCTATAAGAGTGGTTCAGTAGGAATTTGAAAATAAAATTTTTCGGCAATAAAGGTTCTGTTGACAAAAGATGTGAAGGTAGTGAGTGGAATCTTCATTCATTAAAAAATTTTATTTTTGAGTTTTGAAGATTTTCAATCATAATGAAGCACTTAGACATTTTGATTTTTGCTTGCTGACTTTTTACAAACTAATCTTAAGCCTTATTCTTACATCTATTAATTTAAATAGTCTTGTTAGTAAGTTTAGTCTTTCGTATGGTTGTTTAACTTGTCTTTTTAATTTAGCCTTTCGTAGGGCTGTTAAGTTACACTACCTGAAAGACACTCCTTGCAAACAAGTGAATTGATATAGTTCCAGATGCTTGTGAGGCTGTTAGAAAGTTTAAATCATATGATCTCAAAGATGAGGTGTTTATGGGGAAATCTTTTAATTCTAGTAACTTTGTATTTTTGACATTATTGTAGGTAGGTCTGTTATGATGCTACGGCTTCATTAGTACAAAACTGCCATGGTAAATTTTACCAAATTTTCATTGATTTTCTTTGTAATTGTGAGTGTGACAGCTCGACAAAGTAGGTGGTATGCTTGTTAACTGTTTGTAGGGAAAACCTTTACCAAGCAGCTGGTTAAGTAGACACTTTCTCACCACTGGCTTTCAGGCTATTGTTAGGTTATAGTTTTATTCCCAGTCAGGCCCTATGGGTGTCAATTAGCAGTTAGGGGTTGGGTGTCTGAATGGTACTTCTATATACAGTACAGAGGAAGTCAATGTTGACTCCCAAACAGCTGCTGAAAATCTCGTGTAGTAGGTCTTGAAAGTTGATCTCTGAAGGCTAATACAGTAATTAGTTTAGGTTTTCATTCTTAAAAAAGATATGCCACATAAAAAGTGCAAATTTATACGACCAAACCCTAACTACATTTTCTTAGAAACAAGATTTCAGGAGACTGGTAGAAATTTTTTCTCGTATCTTTGTAGAGCCAAGATTGTTTTGAACATTTTGAATATGAGTGTTCAGTGGCAAAAGTATGTTCTGTTGAATTAACTGTTATAATCTTATATGTTGAGTAACACTTTGGCCTCGTGGCTTGAACAAGTATTTAATAAAAGTCTTGGTTACAATAGAAGCCATTAGGTTATATCCCAATGTCTCGCTGTTTAGCTTTTTTAATCCTTAATGGAGGGGAGTTGGCAAAATGCTACAGGTTAGTTATAAGACTATTGGCCAGAATATCACTAGACTTACGGAAGTACATTAGTTTAAATCCCCATAGTTTAATCTACAAGGCTGATGTGAAAATAGTGCTATGGAGTTTTATTCACAAATTTTGTTAAACAAGGTGAGGGTATTTTTCCTTGCCGCCACATCCTTCATAACTTTTTCTCAACCCAATTTTATTGCACTTCACTTAAACACTGCAAATGCAAAACACGCTCCCTCATTCCTTAGAGTACATGACTGGTCTTTCACCACCAGTGTATATGCACACCACTACCTGATACTTGTACTTAATACAACTAACACCTCTTGGACAGAGCTGCACCTGGACACATCAATGCTTTTAACTCTTTATACTGGCTCACATCTAACACCTCAAAACATCCATGTCTTTTACATACCTCGTCCATTGTTTCTCTTGCAAGATCATTTATACTACCCGGCATTTTCGCTTTCAATCCATCATTCGCCAAATCTTTTAACCTGCGCCACACCCTTTCAAACGGAATCGCCACCTCCCTTACTTTACGAGCAACCATCGACCCTTTCGGTAGAGATTCGGAATTTAATTTTCTCTGCTGTTATTTCACTAGGCAATCTTGACGTAGTCTGCAATTGCGTTCCTCTTACCTGGAGTATATTCTACCTAAAAATCAAAACACTTAGATCTTCGAAAATTATGGCGATTCTACCATCTACATCTGTCATTTTTTTGCACATAAACCAACGGCGGCTGTTAAGTTCTTAACACAAACCTTGTAAGTAGGTCTGTTTTGAATGCTATGGCTTTGATAAGTAATTGTGGATGTGACAGCTCGGCAAAAGTAGCCAATTTCCTTATCTGGTGTGGATGGGACTGGCAAGTGCGTTATATGGCTTCCAAGTGAAGTTTTAAGGGAAAACCTTTACCAAGCAACTCCATATGCACACACTAGTAGCTTCTACTACTGTATTTCAAGCTATGGTTAGGTTATATTTAGTTTTATTCCCATATCAAGCCCTATGGGTGTCAATTAGCAGTTATGGGTTGGGTCTTTGAATGGTACTTATAATATACAGCTCATGTGTAGTAGGTCTTGGAACTTGATCTCTGAAGGCTAATAATGTTTGGCATTCCTCAAAAAAAAAATTACACATTAGATTTGACAAATTGAACTCTGAATGTATTTTCTTAGATTTCAGGGGACTAGAATTTTTTTTGCTTAGTAGAGCTAGGATTAATTGGAATGATTAGGATGTGTTCAGTAGCCAATGTATGTGCTGTTGAATTAAATCTTAAACACAAGTGTTGAATAGCACCGCCTCGTGGCCTAAACATAAATATTTAGTCAGAATCTTGGTTACAATAGAAGCATTAGGTTTCTATCCCAATGTCTCGCTGTTCAGCTTTTTGTTCCTGGTTTGGGGGCGGGCATTGGTAAAATGTACAGGTTAGTTTTAACACTGCTGGCAAGAATATCACTACTACAGAAGAATTTAAGTTTAAATCCCCATAATGTAATTTCGAAGGGCTGATGATAAACTACAGTAAACGTGAAAATAGTGTCAGAGAATTTTATTAACAAGGATCTGTGAAACGAGGCAAGATTAGTGTTTAGGGTATCCATATGCTATTCATAAAAAAGGAGCCCGTATCAAACAGGTGAATGTGAAGTGTTACATTTGCATCAAGAATATGCTCCTAAAGGGGGTGTGAGCAGCAGCAACATTCCTTTAATATCAAGGAGATTATGCTCCTTCAAAATGCCAAGAGCATACTTAGGCTATAAGGAAGTGGTTCAGTAGGAATTTAAAAAATAAAATTTTTTGGCAATAAAGTGTCTGTTGACAATGTGTGAAGGTAGTGAGTGGAATCTTCATTCATTAAAAAACTTTATTTTTGAGTTTTGAAGATTTTCAATCATAATGAAGCACTTAGACATTTTGATTTTTGCGTGGAGACTTTCTACAAACTAACCTTAAGCTTTATTCTTACATCTATTCGTTCAACTAGTCTTGTTATCAAGTTTAGTCCTTCGTATGGTTAGTTACATTACCTGAAAGATTTACCCCTTGCTAGCGAGTGAATTGATATGATCGTAGTTTCAAATGCTTGTGAGGCTGTGTAAGTCTCCAGCATATGGTGTCCAAGATGAGGTGTTTAAGGGAAAGTCTTTCAATTCTAGGATCTTTTTAGTTCTGGCGCCGTTGTAGGTAGGCCTTCTTTGATTGCTTTGGCTTCAGGAGTACAAAGCTGTCTTGGTAAATTTTATTCTGATTTTTTTTTTTTTAGTAACTGTGGGTGTGACAGCTCTTCAAAGTAGTTACAATTTAACTGTTGTAGGTGGGGCTGACAGTGCATCATATGGCTGCAAAGTAAAACTTTAAAGGGAAAACTTTTAGCGAGTAGCCCCATATGTAGTCTCTAGTTTTTACTCCTGGCTTTCAAGCTGCTGTTAGGTTATATTTTGTTTTATTCCCAATCAGGCCCTATGGTGTCAGTCAGCAATTATGTGTTGGTTCTGTTAATGGTTCTTTTATATACAGTACAGCATGAGTCAATGTTGACTTTCAAACAGCTTGCAGGAAATCTTATGTGTAGGTCTTGGAAGTTGATTGCTGAAGGCTATTCCTGAAAAGAAATTTATTTTGTAAATTGATACGACTGAACCCGAAAAATATTTTCTTCGAAACAAGATTTCAGGAGACTGGTAGAAATTTTTTCTCATATCTTTGTAGAGCCAAGATTGCTTTGAACATTTTGAATGTGAGTGTTCAGTGGCCAAAGTATGTTCTGTTGAATTAACTGTTATAATCTTGTTATATGTTGAGTAATACTCTGGCCTCGTGGCTTGAACAAGTATTTAATAAAAGTCTGTTACAATAGAAGCCATTAGGTTATATCCCAATGTCTCGCTGTTTAGCTTTTTTAATCCTTAATGAAGGGGAGTTGGCAAAATGCTACAGGTTAGTTATAAGACTATTGGCCAGAATATCACTAGACTTACGGAAGTACATTAGTTTAAATCCCCATAGTTTAATCTCTAAGGCTGATGTGAAAATAGTGCTATGGAGTTTTATTCACAAATTTTGTTAAACAAGGCGAGGGTATTTTCCTTGCTAAATCATCCTTCATAACTTTTTCTTAACCCAGTTTTATTGCTTGCACTCCACTTAAACACTGCAAATGCAAAACACGCTCCCTCATTCCTTCCTTAGAGTACATGACTGGTCTTTCACCACCAGTGTACGCACACCACTACCTGATACTTGCACTTAATACAACTAACACCTCTTGGACAGAGCTGCACCTGGACACATCAATGCTTTTAACTCTATACTGGCTCACATCTAACACCTCAAAACATCCATGTCTTTTACATACCTCGTCCATTGTTTCTCTTGCAAGATCATTTATACTACCCGGCATTTTCGCTTTCGATCCATCATTCGCCAAATCTTTTAACCTGCGCACACCCTTTCAAATGGAATCGCCACCTCCCTTACTTTACGAGCAACCATCGACCCTTTCGGTAGAGATTCAGAATTTATTTTTCTCTGCTGTTATTTCCCTAGGCAATCTTGACGTAGTCTGCAATTGAGTTCCTCTTACCTGGAGTATATTCTACCTAAAAATCAAAACCCTTAGATCTTCGAAAATTATGGCGATTCTACCATCTACATCTGTCATTGGTAAAATTTACAGGTTAGTTTTAACACTGCTGGCAAGAATATCACTACTATAGAAGCACGAAAGTTTAAATCCCCATAATGTAATTCCAAAGGGCTGATGATAAACTACAGTAACCATGTGAAAATAGTGTCAATGAATTTTATTAACAAGGATCTGTGAAACAAGGCAAGTTTAGTGTTTAGGGTATCCATATCTGTTATTCACCAAAAAGGAGCCCGTATCAAACAGGTGAATGTGAAGTCTTACATTTGCATCAAGAATATGCTCCTTCTAAAGGGGGTGTGAGCAGCAGCGACATTTCTTTAATGTCAAGAACATGCGTCTTCAAAATGCCAAGAGCATACTTAGGCTATAAGAAAGTGATTCAGTAGGAATTTAAAAATAAAATTTTTCGGCAATAAAGGGTATGTTGACATCCCTTTATTGAAGGTAGTGAGTGAAATCTTCATTCATTAAACTATATTTTTGAGTTTTGAAGATTTTCAATCATAATGAAGCACTTAGACATTTTGATTTTTGCTTGCTGACTTTTTACAAACTAATCTTTGGCCTTATTCTTACATCTCTTAATTTAACTAGTCTTGTTAGTAAGTTTAGTCTTTTGTATGGTTGTTTAACTTGTCTTTTTAATTTAGCCTTTCGTGTGGCTGTAAAGTTACACTACCTGAAAGACACTCCTTGCAGGCAAGTGAATTGATATAGTTCCAGATGCTTGTGAGGCTGTTAGAAAGTTTCCATCATATGGTCTAAAGATGAGGTGTTTATGGGGAAATCTTTTAATTCTAGTATCTTTGTATTTTTGACATTATTGTAGGTAGGTCTGTTATGATGCTACGGCTTCATCAGTACAAAACTGTCATGGTAAATTTTACCAAATTTTCATTTTCTTTGTAATTGTGGGTGTGACAGCTCTTACAAAGTAGGTGGTATGCTAGTTAACTGTTTCTAGGGAAAACCTCTATCAAGCAGTTCCATAAGTAGACACTAGTATTTCTCACCACTGGCTTTCAGGATATTGTTAGGTTAGTTTTATTCCCAGTCAGGCCCTATGGGTGTCAATTAGTAGTTAGGGGTTGGGTCTCTGAATGGTACTTCTATATACAGTACAGAGGGAGTCAATGTTGACTCCCAAACAGCTGCTGATAATCTCGTGTAGTAGGTCTTGGAAGTTGATCTCTGAAGGCTAGTACAGTAATCAGTTTAGGTTTTCTTTCTTAAAAAAAAAAAGATATGCCACAAAAAAAAGTGCAGATTTATACGACTAAACCCTAACTATATTTTCTTAGAAACAAGATTTCAGAGGACTGTTAGAAATTTTTTCTCATATCTTTGTAGAGCCAAGATTTCTTTGAACAATGAGAATGCGAGTGTTTAGTGGCCAAAGTGTGTTCTGTTGGATCAACTAGTAAACATAATGTGTTGCATGTTGAATAACACTTTGGCCTCGTGGCTTGAACAAGAATCTAATAAAAAAAAAATCTGTTACAATAGAAGCCATTAGGTTTACATCCCAATGTCTCGCTGTTTAGCTCTTTTCCCTTGGGGACATGGTGGTTGGAGTTGGTAAAACGCTACAGGTTATAAGACAATTGGCCAGAAGGAATTGGCCAGAAGGAATTGGCCAGAAGGAATTGGCCAGAAGGAATTGGCCAGAAGGAATTGGCCAGAAGGAATTGGCCAGAAGGAATTGGCCAGAAGGAATTGGCCAGAAGGAATTGGCCAGAAGGATATCACTAGACTACACAAGTACATAAGTTTAAATCCCCATATTTTCATTTATAAGGCTTATGCCAAACTGTTCACGCTTATGCCAAACTGAAGATGTGAACAGAGGTGTTAAGGAGTTTTGTTCACAAGGATTTGTGAAAAGTCGAGGGTATTTTTAAGCTTATATCGAGAATCTATCACAAAGGATTGTGTCAACAGGTGAATGTAAAATTTACATTTTCCTAAAATTTACATTTAGTTTACCATTAATGTCAAGAACATACTCCTTCAAAATACCAAGAACTTGCTTAGGATAGAAAAGTGCCGGTGAGTAGAAACTTGCAATTATACATTTTCCAACTAAAGAGGGTTTGATACTTAACATTTGAAGGCAGTGAATGGAATTTAAAGAAACGTAATTTGTAATCTATGTAACAAACTTAACGAATCCCAGTTTGAGTATTGGTGAAGCTTTCAACCATAATGAAGCAGTGAGTGGACTTTTCACACATTGCTGTCTAAAACTCTTAATCCTTATTCTTGCATCATTTAGTTAGTCTTGTTAGTTAATGTTTAGTCTTTTTACAGGGCAGTTGGTTAGGTACATTGCTCGAAAGATTTACCCCTTGCAAGCAAGTGAATTAGCTTTATAGTATCTGACGCTTGGAAGATGCTGCAAGAAGTAGAGCCTCTTAGTATCTTTGAAGTTCTGACAGTTTTGTAGGTAGGTCTATTTGGTGATTGCTGTGGCTTCAGCCGTACAAGCTGTCATGGTAAATTTGACTGATATTCATTGATTATTTTGAAGAGTAACTGAGACAGCTTTTCAAGTAGGTAGTTTACATAGGTTAACCCTATGCAAAGCATTCACTACTATTTGGCAGGATAACATTTCTGGGTTGGACTGCTGGAAATGCAGTGTGACTAAAATGTATTATACATCTTTATAGGTAGGACTGGTAGGTTTTGCTGCTGGCTTTTAAGCGTAATTTATATTTTAATTCCCAATTAGACCTCATTGGTGTCAATTAGCAGTTATGGGTTGGGGCTATGGACAGTCCGAACAAGGTCGATAGAAATCGCCCAACAATCACTTACCAAAGTTCCCGTCAATATCCACTTCTGTATTTAGGCCACTGACGTTTCCCTTGTACGGTCGGGTACTGGGGCTATAAACGTTTATTGGGATTAACGTACGAACACCCACACTCCTTCAGTATACCTCCCTTTATTGTATTTTCTTTGCCTGACTGAAATTCCCCCAGGGAAATTAGCCTGGATTGATTTTTCCCCAGGGGGAATTTTGGACCTAGGATATTTTTCCCCTAGGCCATTTCTCCCCCTCCCCCCCAAAAAAACATGTATCCACCTTTGCGGCGTGTTTAGTATAAGCCCGTTGGGGGCGCGGTTACAGTTTCGTATGCTGTGGGTTTCGGCTGCCGATTTCGTAGCGGAGACCCACCACCAGGTGGCAGTGGGTACCGGCGGACGGGTACAAGAAGATGGCGACGGAACTTGACGAAACCGACCTAACCGAACATAGGTCGGCGTGCCCTTACCTGGCCGGGGGCTTCGCCCCCCCTGGACCCCCCCCACCGACCTAGGTCGCCACCAAAACTAACGAAACCAACCTAACCTAACACAGGACGGCGTGTCCTTACCTGGCCGGGGGGACTTCGCCCCCCCCCAGATGGGCCGTGAAATTAATAAATATATAACTATTCGAAATTGCACGTACCTCACTCGAAGTCGGAATCGTCTGAGAAATCCGTATTGGCCGGTTTCGGTGGCTCCATTCTTCTTCGTTTTGGCGCTGGGGCACTGGCTTTCGGCGGGATCTGGACAACTGGAACTGGGGGAAGAGGACCTCGTGTAATTGACCAATCTGTTTGGATGGCTGCGTCCCGTGATTGTTGTGTTTCGGGGACATTAGACCGCATTTTGGCGGGTGTTGAAACGGCTCTATTCAAGGGATATGCATGTTTAATTAATTCGAGAAAAGCTTTAAAGGGGCAAGGGACTTTAGTTAAGTAACGTTTTTTAATGCAATACATAGAAAATAAGAATTATACATGGTTTTTGCGGTACCGCTTCTAGGCAAAACATTAATTTCAACACCCGCCATGTGGATTCTATTGTGTTTGTGTGTATGCTTGTATCGTCGGGATCAACAAAATGTAATGTGTGATTGATGTTAAGGTGTGTTTTGAAATGGTGATTTAAAGTGTGGTATGATTTCCAACAATCTGAAATTACCGTTGATTCTGGTGTATGTTTCCAATTAAAATTGGAAGTAATGTTTATTGGATCGGTCTGGTACAACTTGAGAGAATGTTTTTGTTTGCGGTCAATCCCCGCCGAGAACCCAACAACCTTCGACACGTCTGCCTTTGTTGAATTTCCTCTTTCCAAATTTGGATTCGTCAATTTCCACGATGTGTCCTGGCCCCGATTTTCCGGTTGTCCTGAATCAAAATATCGATACAAACTTCCCGGCAGAAATTAAACCAGTCTACTAAGGTATTGGGAGACCCAATATCCAAAGTCATCCGGACATATTTCTGGGGAAGTTCATGGATCCAGCTGTGAATCGGCACCAAAATGCTCTTGAAAGAAAGGTGGGAACCCGAAAAGAATGAGCCAGTCCGGATGGATGTTATTTTCCGACATCGTTGGAGGTTACATCGCCAAATGAAGCTTTGGCCATGCTTGATCAGGATGACTGTGCCTTCGTCACACTTTCCACAAGTCCCGCTGAAATCGCCAAGTAGGCCACTTTTCATTAAGTAAACGAGCAACGAACGCTCTTCGTGGCACAAAACACCTAAGTCCATAAGGGTCACTGGATTCTTAGATGCAAATTCCGTGTGGGTAGGATATGACACGAAAGTAGCCTTGTTTGCAAGGCTTGAACCCGGAAGAGACTGAGGAAGGTCGCGGGGCAAGGTAGGTCTCGGGGCATGTCGGGTCGGGTCGGTAGGACTCGGGGCATTTCGGGTCGTTGGTCGTCAGCTGTTTAGGTAGAACTACTTACCTTGGCGGAGGGATCTCGGGTTGGGAAGAATGAGTTAGGCGGCCCAGCATACGAAACTGTAATCTACCCCCGTTGGGGATTTCCGTATAAACATAAACGAAAGACTATAAATAACAAAAATAATGACCTCCAAGAGGTAGTTTGCCCATGATGATGATTATCCTGTGTGGCAGGGAAGTGTGTCATTGCTACACGTCGCCGCCATAGCCATACTCTTATAACAGTAGTGGGGTTGGGGGAATCTTGGCCCAGAGGGGGGAATATTATCCTGGGACGAAATTCCAGCGGGGGGAAATATATCCAGGGCCATATTTCCCCCGGGGGGAATTTCGGACTGGGAAATACCTTGCAGGAATAATGGGAGGAGACGCCACGCATGGGTCAGACCGTTCAGTGAAGTGAAGCCAGTTTACCGCGTGGCAGCCACGCCCAGGACTGGCAAAAGAGCAGGGTTGCCATGCTGGCCAACCCAAGTTATTGTACGGCTCTGGCCAGATTATGGATTCTGACTTGAAATTATGGTACATGTATTTCAGTGTTATGGTACATATTATGGTACACTGGATGCTAGTTTATTACAGGTTCTCTCTCTCTCTCTGTCATATATAATGATATGACTATTTATAAGTCGATAAGTACCAAACCCTTAAAGGAATATATTTCCATGTTTTGATATACAAAAAAACAATGCACACCTGATTGCAATGTAGTAGATTAAATAAAAAATGGGGTGGGGTGATAAAAAGTATAAATCTAATTTATATCTTTACTGACTGTTAATACAGGTCCATACATGTATTATAAATGAATACATGTCCATATACTTATTATATAGTATTAAATCTATTCATCAAATGAAAATTGTTACATTCGAGCTCTGCATCCGAAAGATCTGCACTTACATTTCCTTTGTACAAATTAGTATAAGTCATTCTGCTGATCATGTCCTCGGTTGGTTCAAATTCAAGACAACCATTTTGTTTCTCCTTGAGACACTGTGATGTGAGGAGCACACCATTTACTGTTCTTGTCACCATTTTGTTTCGAATTTTCGTTTTATATAAGGTTTACTTTACTGAATATTCGTTCACAATCTGCATTGGAGTGGGGCAGACATAGAGCATCAAGGGAAAAATGGGACAGCTGTACAAACTCCTTTTCCCCATTTGGTGATTCCCAGGTAGACAATTTACCCCAGAAAGCATCGGCTTGGTGTTCTTTTGTAATTTCCTCTGGGAAGTGAATCAGAGGCAGTCTTCTCCACTGATCGTCTAGGTCCTGCAGTAGCTGTTAGTCATCCAGTGACACAATACGTGGAAGGGACTGCACAAGGGGGAGTATAGATGGAAATTTATCTCGTGCAGTTAAGCTCAGAGCGTGCTTAGGACTTAGCATACCGATTTTATTAAGTATTGTCACTGAAGTTCCACCTTTTCTTGATTTCAGATGATGCCACACAAAGAAAAGCCCTACAGCGTTTAAAGAATTCTTCCTTCATTTCTGGGGGACTTTGTACCTCATCTACACTGTTGATGTAGTTCATCACACCAACACCGAGGTACATTATTGAATCCTTCAAATGCTTTTCCTCTCCTGTGGGGTCAATATCACTTAGCTCTGTTCCCATCACATATTGCCTCTCCATGAAGCACAAAAGAATCTCACGGTACAAACCACAGACTTTATCATGCAGCTCGGTCACAACCACTTTTCCAGATTGAAAATAAGTATTGAAATTATTGAACTTTGGAAGAACCCACTGCAAAAAGAGGAAGAATAGTTTTACTGCAGTACCTCAGTGATCCCATTGTATCTCCTGAGCTGACACAATTTTCTCAGAAGCACACATATCTATAAAGTTTCAAAGCTTCCCACTGCTGTAAAATACGTGATACAACCGCTGCCAATGAAAGCCACCGTGTTTGTGATGGATGCAGCATTTTATGCTGTTTCAGATCAAGAAAAGCTTGAAATTGCAATAGTTGTGCCTGTCTCTTTGAACTACATTTCATAAAGTTGTGTGTGTTTCTGGCAAGATCTTCACAACGTCGAGGTAAAGTTCTGCAAGCCTCACTGGCACACAGGTGTGCAGAATGACAGATGCACTTCATGATAACTATACCTGGGCATTCCTCTTTTAGTCGGCTTGCCACTGAATTCTTGCATCCCATCATGACATTACAGCCATCAGAACCAAAGCCCACAATATTCTTGATTGGTATGTTCTGAGCTTTGAATGCCTGAATGATGCTGTTAAAGAGCTTTTCTTCTGTGGCTCCTTCATTGGCTGTCTTGAAATCTTGTGGTCTAAACACCTGACACAGTTCCCAAAATTTGCTTGTAATTTTCAACGCCTTTTCATCATAAAATCGCACCATAACACACGACGTTTTCACAGCTGCTATGTCTGTTGACTCATCACTCAGAACACTAAACTTTCGCTGCCGTAATATGTTGGCCAAGTTTTCCTTATAACTCTCACCAGTTACATTATTAACAACAGCCGTCATCTTTGTCCGTTTCATCTGTACATCTTTAGCTATTTTTGAGTCTGGAAAAACTCTCTTGATAGCACTAATCACATGATCAGCAGCATTAAATGCAATGTTATGCTCTGCAAAAACACTAGCAAGTACTATTTCTGCTGATTTTACCGATTTTTCATGGGATAAGCTTCCTTCACCAAGAAATTTTTGTATACTCGGTTGGTTCGTAATCGCAACAGTTCCTTCCATTTTTTAATATGGTTAACAGATTTTCCGTTATTTTTTATTACACTGATGTCAGCCTTAAAGCCGACATTGCAGATTTTACACTTGGCTTTTAAATTGGAGTTCTTGTCATGTTGAAGCCATTTGAACTGAGATTCCCACTCTTTCCGGTAATTTTGAATTCGTTTCGTTCTTACGTTTCCACACATCATCTTCATTGGGGGGGAGTCTGTGAGTCAGTCAAGTCTCCACTACTTCGTCCACTCATGGTCTCAAGCACAAATATGAAACCTGTGGAAATTTTCCTTGTATGAGAAAGTTGTGCGTGCGTAGTAGTATAAGATTAAGTATTAAGCTTTTTAATACAGTACTATTTCAACACAAATTAGGCTTAAATAATCGTTATTGCATATATTATAATACAGCAGTAAACAATGATTCTAAAAGTATTAAATATCTTTGAAGCTATGTAGGTAACCTGTAGCTATGTTTAATGTGTTAAACTGAATTAATTTTGCATTATCTATGATTAAAAGTAACTACTGAGAACAAGGGCGAATCTTATGCAAATTGGCAACAGCTTTACTAAAAACAGTTAAACTAATGTAAAAAAAAACGTATTAACTCTTCATGCTGCCAATTTGTGTAAGATTGGCCTAATAATTAGTAACTTACGTTGATCAGAAAAGTGACGAACTGCAGCACTGCTGTGATATAAATTAATTCGGAGTTATCGACGTACTGAATTAGTAATTAGAGTGACTGTCTGCCGACTGCCGAGTCTGACTGAACCAGGGCGACAGCCTACAGACTACAGAAAAGAGGGACCAAACCATAAGGATTAATAGAAACGCTTCAGTTACTTTTCCCATCTTTTACTTTCATAATGCGTCTTTTCATGGCATAAATGGAGGCGAAAAGTGTTAGATATTTTATCATTGTTTTAAAAATCAGTTAATTATTTTATCATACATAATACCTTAATTTATTACTCAGAAATACAATACAAATTTTTCATACTCTTATATACATATAACCCATTACTGGTACAAATTTAAAGCTATTCTCTTTGTCTTCTAATTCCTTAGTCCTTACTGTTTTATATCGCCTACTATTAGGAATTATTGACCGCTAAAATGAATTAGCTTAGTATATATCTGGCGACTCTTTCCTGCGACCTGCGATTGAAGTTTAGCAGTAATCTGCTTACCAGCATAATTATATCTCACTTGCAAATATTTTTCAGTTATTGCTTTAATCAATAAGTGCAAGTGATTGTCCAATGGTTGAGTATCATATATGTGATAATCGAACTCTGAAAATATTTTGCCTCTGAAAGCTGCCAATACTGAACTAACTAATTTATGGAAGTTAACTCTCCCCAGTGATTTGTTGCAGGACAACATCTCCCTCATATTTTTTTCACATGTATTGCATATATCGATAACCTCATTTGATGGATACACCAATTTTCCTTTGGTTTTTAATTTGATGAGGGTGTGACGAAAATTAGCGTCTGTTAACGTTAATGCATCAATGCAGACTTCACACTGCAGAGACTTTTTTAACTTAAAAACAACAAAGCCTGCAATATAAGCTACTATTTTTTTTGAACATTTTGACAAATGGTAATGGTTTGGAATATATTCATAATCATCTTCCTTGTCATCTGAATATGCTTCTTGAACATCTAAAATTCGATGTCTTGAAGCAGAAGCATTTATATTCCTTATACTGCTTGAAGCAGTTAATATGGGCACGGACTCTAATGGCAAGCAGTTGCCACGAATGGTATCCATTAAGTCATTATGTACAAGTAGCCTCTTGTAAGTAGCAGAGAATTGTCTCGCTGTGGGATTATCATTATGGCCTCCCATACTTCTTACTTGACCAAAGAATAGTTCAATATGATCCTGACTGAATTTGTAGGTCATCAAAAATTGTAAAGGCCCATCATCTGATGCAATACAGGTTTCGTACAGAATCTGAAGACTTCGTATGCAATAGAGAGAGCCAATGAAACCAGTTTTTCTATTTGATTTTAAGATGTCTTTACCATCCTGAAGTCTCAAAGATCTGATATAAGTTTCTGCTTTTATTAGAAAATCTCACTTGCATTATTCTTCTGAATTGGGCTTTTAAATCCTTTGGCATTTAGATTTCGAGAATTTAATGTCAAATAAGGTGTTGAATACCATAATGAATTCAATAGTAGCTTCACTTCCCTCAAATTCACTTTTTTCATCAAGGCAGAATTTTAAAGAAGTTGCAACAGACTCACTAAGGAGCTGTGTCGCTAACTTAACGTTCATCTTTTTTTTTTCATCCACGCAACATGAGCAGTCCTGAGCTTATTACCTAAATGAAGTTCCTCCTTTTCTTGGAGTCTGTACAAATGTTCTATGTACTTCCATTTCACATAATTTCCATTCTTATCAATCAAAATTTTTTTATCTCAAACAATTTCTAACAAGTTTTATCATGTGACATGGATCTAGAAGTACACATACTGGTTTCTGTGTTACAGGATGATTAAAAGCCGATTCTATGGTGTCGTTTTCAAAGGTGCAGCCAAGATTCTTTATCATAGACAGATTTGAAGATGTCCCATCACAAGTAGGAGATATAACTAATGCCTACTGAATGAAGTTTAGTCAAGCACTGCTTTACTCTAATTACTTCTCTCTGTAGCACCTAGCCCTGCAATTAAGAAATATCCAACAGGCATTTTCCAACTGCCATTCACTGCCACAGTCATAAATATCAGTGCCTCCTTTGCTACAGGGAGATTGTCATTATCCAGTTCTGTTCCCATATCGATGTAACCATGACACCTTTTCCCTTCCCATTCCACTTGCTTTCTTATCACTATTTCATCCATCATTAATGAACACAACAATGGTTTACCTGTGCTAAAACAGGTAAACCATTGTTTACCTGTTTTAGCACATTCTTCCGAACGTAATTTCATTGCTGAAAAAGCAGATTCCGTGAAACCTGGTCTGCCATCTATACCTTGATACCATTTCTGAATAGTTCTTGGATGAGGCAAACGTGTATCGAAAACTTTTCTCCCGTAACGGTAAGCATGCGGGGAATAAAAGTTAAGAGTAAGAGCAAAACTTCGTAGTTCAGGCGAATAAGAAGTTGGACGTGGTTGGTTACTGTGCTTTCCAGTCTCTTTTGAGGAGATCTTGTACACCACTGGTGCAGTTCTCTAATAAACCTAAACTCTCATCACTTATGAAACGCTTTCTTTTTAGTTCTAGTATTACATTTTAAAGATCACTTTCTTTTCACGAGACGCCTCTTTGATTGCTGTAGGACTTTGATCTTTTTAGATTGCATAAGTTTTCGTTTAAGATTTTTCACTTCATTAGCAACATTATAGAAAACTGTTTGAGAGGGCTCTTTAACTGTTAATAAAGACTCCTTTTCATTCCCCTCCTTTTCATTCACCGGTGCATGATTCGATGTGTCGGTGCCAGAACGATTCGTTGGCAGCTTTCTTTTTGGAGCAACGTTTTCCTTAAAATATTCTGGAAATCCTTCAAAGATACTAGGAACGGCGCCACTATGAAGTCGTACACATGACAAAGATGTCCGGTCTATGTCTTCTCTGAAATGTTTCGAACTTAAACGAGAATAATTGATAGGAGTAAAGTTTTCTCGCCGCATCTTCCTAACCCATTTGTCTTTGTGCCTCATCTTTCGGAAACCTGCGAAATAAGAGCAAGTTCTTTAAGATTTTGTCCTTCAGTTGAGAAAGAAATTACACACACACACACACACACACACACACACACACACACACACACACACACACACACACACACACACACACACACACACACACACACAGAAAATTGCAAAGCTTCCTTTGAAAAAGCAGCTATTGTAATGGTGCAAATCCTTCGACATTTATTTGTATAGTTATTTTGCTATTCTAGTGCTATAAAATCATTGAAATGAGAATATGGGATTTTGAACTTTATGGAAACTCGAGTGCAGCCGAGGGCTTACACACAAGACATCTTCAGTTTCTGGCTACCACGTGGCTGGTAATGACTTTTGGCTACACGTGGGTTGTTAGAAATTAATCATATAAATTTTGTATCCCTATTGTATCATAAGATGACTTACTGATGAAATGTGATTTTAGGATCCCTGATCTTGTTCATCCTTGCAGTACAGCCATAAGCAGCACAAGATACTGGCATTGTGTATGAATAAGGTTAACTCACTGGAAGATGTTGTCATGACTAGTGCCTCAAGTTAACTAAAAACGATTGAGTGACATCTTAGTCATCGCGAGGTCGCGCACCTGGGTCGACCCCTTCATCGGTCGACCCAGAGATTAAGTTGCCAGTCCCAATATGGCGGCCAGCGACCTGGGCTGAGTGGCTTCACTTATCCCGCAGCAAGGCGTCTCCTCCCATTATTCCTCCAATATCCATATGCTATTCATCAAAAAGGAGGCCGTATCAAACAGGTGAATGTGAAGTGTTACATTTGCATCAAGAATATGCTCCTAAAGGGGGTGTGAGCAGCAGCAACATTCCTTTAATATCAAGGAGATTATGCTCCTTCAAAATGCCAAGAGCATACTTAGGCTATAAGGAAGTGGTTCAGTAGGAATTTGAAAATAAAATTTTTCGGCAATAAAGGGTCTGTTGACAATATGTGAAGGTAGTGAGTGAAATCTTCATTCATTAAAAAACTTTATTTTTGAGTTTTCAAGATTTTCAATCATAATGAAGCCCTTAGACATTTTGATTTTTGCGTGCAGACTTTCTACAAACTAATCTTTATTCTTACATCTATTCGTTCAACTAGTCTTGTTATTAAGTTTAGTCCTTCGTATGGTTAGTTACATTACCTGAAAGATTTACCCCTTGCTAGCGAGTGAATTGATATGATCGTAGTTTCAAATGCTTGTGAGGCTGTGTAAGTCTCCAGCATATGGTGTCCAAGATGAGCTGTTTAAGGGAAACTCTTTCAATTCTAGGATCTTTTTAGTTCTGGCGCTGTTGTAGGTAGGCCTTCTTTCATTGCTTTGGCTTCAGCAGTACAAAGCTGTCATGGTAAATTTTATTTTTTTAAATTTTTTTGTTAGTAACTGTGGGTGTGACAGCTCTTCAAAGTAGTTACAATTTAACTGTTGTAGGTGGGGCTGACAGTGCATCATATGGCTTCAAAGTAAAACTTTAAAGGAAAACTTCTAGCGAGTAGCCCCATATGTAGTCTCTAGTTTTTACTACTGTATTTCAAGCTATGGTTAGGTTATATTTAGTTTTATTCCCATGTCAAGCCCTATGGGTGTCAATTAGCAGTTATGGGTTGGGTCTTTGAATGGTACTTATAATATACAGCTCATGTGTAGTAGGTCTTGAAGTTGATTGCTGAAGGCTAATGTTCCTGAAAAGAAATTTACTTTGTAAATTGATACGACTGGACCCTAAAAATATTTTCTTCTGAAACAAGATTTCAGGAGACTGGTAGAAATTTTTTCTCATATCTTTGTAGAGCCAAGATTGCTTTGAACATTTTGAATGTGAGTGTTCAGTGGCCAAAGTATGTTCTGTTAAATTAACTGTTATAATCTTGTTATATGTTGAGTAACACTTTGGCCTCGTGGCTTGAACAAGTATTTAATAAAATTGTTACAAT
Source organism: Macrobrachium rosenbergii (assembly GCF_040412425.1). Lineage (NCBI taxonomy): Eukaryota > Metazoa > Arthropoda > Malacostraca > Decapoda > Palaemonidae > Macrobrachium > Macrobrachium rosenbergii. Next base: position 26,333,835 of record NC_089749.1, read on the forward strand.
AGAAGCCATTAGGTTATATCCCAATGTCTCGCTGTTTAGCTTTTTTAATCCTTAATGGAGGGGAGTTGGCAAAATGCTACAGGTTAGTTATAAGACTATTGGCCAGAATATCACTAGACTTACGGAAGTACATTAGTTTAAATCCCCATAGTTTAATCTCTAAGGCTGATGCCAAACTGAAGATGTGAAAATAGTGCTATGGAGTTTTATTCACAATTTTGTAAAACAAGGCGAGGGTATTTTTCCTTGCTGCCACATCCTTCATAACTTTTTCTCAACCCAATTTTATTGCACTCCACTTAAACACTGCAAATGCAAAACACGCTCCCTCATTCCTTCCTTACAGTACATTACTGGTCTTTCACCACCATTGTCCGCACACCACTACCTGATACTTGCACTTAATACAACTAACACCTCTTGGACAGAGCTGCACCTGGACACATCAATGCTTTTAACTCTTTATACTGGCTCACATCTAACACCTCAAAACATCCATGTCTTTTACATACCTCGTCCATTGTTTCTCTTGCAAGATCATTTATACTACCCGGCATTTTCGCTTTCAATCCATCATTCGCCAAATCTTTTAACCTGTGCCACACCCTTTCAAACGGAATCGCCACCTCCCTTACTTTACGAGCAACCATCGACCCTTTCGGTAGAGATTCGGAATTTAATTTTCTCTGCTGTTATTTCCCTAGGCAATCTTGACGTAGTCTGCAATTGCGTTCCTCTTACCTGGAGTATATTCTACTGAAAAATCAAAACACTTAGATCTTCGAAAATTATGGCAATTCTACCATCTACATCTGTCATTTTTTTCCACATACACCATCGGCGGCTGTTAAGTTCTTAACGCAAACCTTGTAAGTAGGTCTGTTTTGAATGCTATGGCTTTGATAAGTAATTGTGGATGTAACAGCTCGGCAAAAGTAGCCAATTTCCTTATCTGGTGTGGATGGGACTGGCAAGTGCGTCATATGGCTTCCAAGTGAAGTTAAGGGAAAACCTTTACCAAGCAACTCCATATGCACACACTAGTAGCTTTTACTACTGTATTTCAAGCTATGGTTTATGTTTAGTTTTATTCCCATATCAAGCCCTATGGGTGTCAATTAGCAGTTATGGGTTGGGTCTTTGAATGGTACTTATAATATACAGCTCGTGTAGTAGGTCTTGGAAGTTGATCTCTGAAGGCCAATAATGTTTGGCATTCCTGAAAAAATAAAAATTACACTGTAGATTTGACAAATTGAACTCTGAATGTATTTTCTTAGATTTCAGGGGACTCGAATTTTTTTTGCCTAGTAGAGCTAGGATTAATTGGAATGATCAGGATGTGTTCAGTAGCCAATGTATGTGCTGTTGAATTAAATCTTAAACACAAGTGTTGAATAGCACCGCCTCTTGGCCTAAACATAAATATTGTCAGAATCTTGGTTACAATAGAAGCATTAGGTTTCTATCCCAATGTCTCGCTGTTCAGCTTTTTGTTCCTGGTTGGTGGGGGGGGGGCATTGGTAAAATGTACAGGTTAGTTTTAACACTGCTGGCAAGAATATCACTACTACAGAAGCACGTAAGTTTAAATCCCCATAATGTAATTTCGAAGGGCTGATGATAAACTACAGTAAACGTGAAAATAGTGTCAGGGAATTTTATTAACAAGGATCTGTGAAACGAGGCAAGATTAGTGTTTAGGGTATCCATATGCTTTTCATCAAAAAGGAGCCCGTATCAAACAGGTGAATGTGAAGTCTTACATTTGCATCAAGAATATGCTCCTAAAGGGGGTGTGAGCAGCAGCAACATTCCTTTAATATCAAGGAGATTATGCTCCTTCAAAATGCCAAGAGCAAACTTAGGCTATAAGGAAGTGGTTCAGTAGGAATTTGAAAATAAAATTTTTCGGCAATAAAGGGTCTGTTGACAATATGTGAAGGTAGTGAGTGGAATCTTCATTCATTAAAAAACTTTATTTTTGAGTTTTGAAGATTTTCAATCATAAAGAAGCACTTAGACATTTTGATTTTTGCGTGCAGACTTTCTACAAACTAATCTTTATTCTTACATCTATTCGTTCAACTAGTCTTGTTATTAAGTTTAGTCCTTCGTATGGTTAGTTACTTTACCTGAAAGCTTTACCAATTGCTAGCGAGTGAATTGATATGATGGTAGTTTCAAATGCTTGTGAGGCTGTGTAAGTCTCCAGCATATGGTGTCCAAGATGAGCTGTTTAAGGGAAAGTCTTTCAATTCTATGATCTTTTTAGTTCTGGCGCTGTTGTAGGTGTGCCTTCTTTGATTGCTTTGGCTTCAGCAGTACAAAGCTGTCTTGGTAAATTTTATTCTGATTTTTTTTTTTTAGTAACTGTGGGTGTGACAGCTCTTCAAAGTAGTTACAATTTAACTGTTGTAGGTGGGGCTGACAGTGCATCATATGGCTTCAAAGTAAAACTTTAAAGGGAAAACTTTTAGCGAGTAGCCCCATATGTAGTCTCTAGTTTTTACTACTGGCTTTCAAGCTGCTGTTAGGTTATTTTTTTATTCCCAATCAGGCCCTATGGTGTCAGTCAGCATTTATGGGTTGGTTCTGTCAGTGGTTCTTTTATATACAGTACAGCATGAGTCAGTGTTAACTTTCAAACAGCTTGCAGGAAATCTTGTGTAGGTCTTGGAAGTTGATTGCTGAAGGCTAATGTTCCTGAAAAGAAATTTACTTTGTAAATTGATACGACTGAACCCTAAAAATATTTTCTTTGAAACAAGATTTCAGGAGACTGGTAGAAATTTTTTCTAGTATCTTTGTAGAGCCAAGATTACTTTGAACATTTTGAATGTGAGTGTTCAGTGGCCAGAGTATGTTCTGTTAAATTAACTGTTATAATCTTGTTATGTTGAGTAACACTTTGGCCTCGTGGCTTGAACAAGAACTTTATAAAAATCTTGGTTACAATAGAAGCCATTAGGTTATATCCCATGTCTCGTTGTCAGCTTTTTTAATCCCTAATGGAGGGGAGTTGGCAAAATGCTACAGGTTAGTTATAAGACTATTGGCCAGAATATCACTAGACTTACGGAAGTACATTAGTTTAAATCCCCATAGTTTAATCTCTAAGGCTGATGTGACAATAGTGCTATGGAGTTTTATTCACAAATTTTGTAAAACAAGGCGAGGGTATTTTCCTTGCTAAATCATCCTTCATAACTTTTTCTTAACCCAGTTTTATTGCTTGCACTCCACTTAAACACTGCAAATGCAAAACACGCTCCCTCATTCCTTCCTTACAGTACATGACTGGTCTTTCACCACCAGTGTACGCACACCACTACCTGATACTTGCACTTAATACAACTAACACCTCTTGGACAGAGCTGCACCTGGACACATCAATGCTTTTAACTCTATACTGGCTCACATCTAACACCTCAAAACATCCATGTCTTTTACATACCTCGTCCATTGTTTCTCTTGCAAGATCATTTATACTACCCGGCATTTTCGCTTTCAATCCATCATTCGCCAAATCTTTTAACCTGCGCCACACCCTTTCAAACGGAATCGCCACCTCCCTTACTTTACGAGCAACCATCGACCCTTTCGGTAGAGATTCGAATTTAATTTTCTCTGCTGTTATTTCCTAGGCAATCTTGACGTAGTCTGCAATTGCGTTCCTCTTACCTGGAGTATATTCTACCTAAAAATCAAAACACTTAGATCTTCGAAAATTATGGCGATTCTACCATCTACATCTGTCATTTTTTGCACATACACCAACGGCGGCTGTTAAGTTCTTAACGCAAACCTTGTAAGTAGGTCTGTTTTGAATGCTATGGCTTTGATAAGTAATTGTGGATGTGACAGCTCGGCAAAAGTAGCCAATTTCCTTATCTGGTGTGGATGGGACTGGCAAGTGCGTCATATGGCTTCAAGTGAAATTTAAAGGGAAAACCTTTACCAAGCAACTCCATATGCACACATTAGTAGCTTTTACTACTGTATTTCAAGCTATGGTTAGGTTATATTTAGTTTTATTCCCATATCAAGCCCTATGGGTGTCAATTAGCAGTTATGGGTTGGGTCTTTGAATGGTACTTATAATATACAGCTCATGTGTAGTTGGTCTTGGAAGTTGATCTCTGAAGGCTAATAATGTTTGGCATTCCTGAAAAAAAAAAATTACTGTAGTTTTGACAAATTGAACTCTGAATGTATTTTCTTAGATTTCAGGGGACTAGAATTTTTTTGCTTAGTAGAGCAAGGATTAATTGGAATGATTAGGATGTGTGTGTTCAGTAGCCAATGTATGTGCTGTTGAATTAAATCTTAAACACAAGTGTTGAATAGCACCGCTTCGTGGCCTAAACATAAATATTTAGTCAGAATCTTGGTTACAATAGAAGCATTAGGTTTCTATCCCAATGTCTCGCTGTTCAGCTTTTTGTTCCTGGTTTGGGGCGGGGGGGGGGCGGCATTGGTAAAATTTACAGGTTAGTTTTAACAATGCTGGCAAGAATATCACTACTACAGAAGCACGAAAGTTTAAATCCCCATAATGTAATTTCAAAGGGCTGATGATAAACTACAGTAACCATGTGAAAATAGTGTCAGGGAATTTTATTAACAAGGATCTGTGAAACAAGGCAAGATTAGTGTTTAGGGTATCCATATCTGTTATTCACCAAAAAGGAGCCCGTATCAAACAGGTGAATGTGAAGTCTTACATTTGCATCAAGAATATGCTCCTTCTAAAGGGGGTGTGAGCAGCAGCGACATTTCTTTAATATCAAGAATATGCTCCTTCAAAATACCAAGAGCATACTTAGGCTATAAGAAAGTGGTTCAGTAGGAATTTAAAAATAAAATTTTTCGGCAATAAATGGTCTGTTGACAAAAGATGTGAAGGTAGTGAGTGGAATCTTCATTCATTAAAAAACTTTATTTTTGAGTTTTCAAGATTTTCAATCATAATAAAGCACTTAGACATTTTGATTTTTGCGTGCAGACTTTCTACAAACTAATCTTAAGCTTTATTCTTACATCTATTCGTTCAACTAGTCTTAAGTTTAGTCCTTCGTATGGTTAGTTACATTACCTGAAAGATTTACCCCTTGCTAGCGAGTGAATTGATATGATCGTAGTTTCAAATGCTTGTGAGGCTGTGTAAGTCTCCAGCATATGGTGTCCAAGATGAGCTGTTTAAGGAAACTCTTTCAATTCTAGGATCTTTTAGTTCTGGCGCTGTTGTAGGTAGGCCTTCTTTCATTGCTTTGGCTTCAGCAGTACAAAGCTGTCTTGGTAAATTTTATTCTGATTTTTTTTTTTTTTTAGTAACTGTGGGTGCGACAGCTCTTCAAAGTAGTTACAATTTAACTGTTGTAGGTGGGGCTGACAGTGCATCATATGGCTTCAAAGTAAAACTTTAAAGGGAAAACTTTTAGCGAGTAGCCCCATATGTAGTCTCTAGTTTTTACTACTGGCTTTCAAGCTGCTGTTAGGTTATTTTTTGTTTTTTTCCCAATCAGGCCCTATGGTGTCAGTCAGCAATTATGGGTTGGTTCTGTCAGTGGTTCTTTTATATACAGTACAGCATGAGTAAGTGTTAACTTTCAAACAGCTTGCAGGAAATCTTGTATAGGTCTTGGAAGTTGACTGCTGAAGGCTAATGTTCCTGAAAAGAAATTTACTTTGTAAATTGATACGACTGAACCCTAAAAATATTTTCTTCGAAACAAGATTTCAGGAGACTGGTAGAAATTTTTTCTGGTATCTTTGTAGAGCCAAGATTACTTTGAACATTTTGAATGTGTTTTCTGTGGCCAAGATATGTTGTGTTGAATTAACTGTTATAATCTTATATGTTGAGTAACACTTTGGCCTCGTGGCTTGAACAAGAACTTAATAAAAATCTTGGTTACAATAGAAGCCATTAGGTTATATTCCATGTCTCGTTGTTTAGCTTTTTAATCCTTAATGGAGGGAGTTGGCAAAATGCTACAGGTTAGTTATAAGACTATTGGCCAGAATATCACTAGACTTACGGAAGTACATTAGTTTAAATCCCCATAGTTTAATCTCTAAGGCTGATGCCAAACTGAAGATGTGAAAATAGTGCTATGGAGTTTTATTCATAAATTTTGTAAAACAAGGCGAGGGTATTTTTCCTTGCCACATCATCCTTCATAACTTTTTCTCAACCCAATTTTATTGCACTCCACTTAAACACTGCAAATGCAAAACACGCTCCCTCATTCCTTCCTTACAGTACATGACTGGTCTTTCACCACCAGTGTACGCACACCACTACCTGATACTTGAACTTAATACAACTAACACCTCTTGGACAGAGCTGCACCTGGACACATCAATGCTTTTAACTCTTTATACTGGCTCACATCTAACACCTCAAAACATCCATGTCTTTTACATACCTCATCCATTGTTTCTCTTGCAAGATCATTTATACCACCTGGCATTTTTGCTTTCAATCCATCATTCGCCAAATCTTTTAACCTGCGCCACACCCTTTCAAACGGAATCGCCACCTCCCTTACTTTACGAGCAATCATCGACCCTTTCGGTAGAGATTCGGAATTTAATTTTCTCTGCTGTTATTTCACTAGGCAATCTTGACGTAGTCTGCAATTACATTCCTCTTACCTGGAGTATATTCTACCGAAAAATCAAAATCACTTAGATCTTCGAAAATTATGGCGATTCTACCATCTGCATGTCATTTTTTTGCACATACACCAACGGCGGCTGATAAGTTCTTAACGCAAACCTTGTAAGTAGGTCTGTTTTGAATGCTATGGCTTTGATAAGTAATTGTGGATGTGACAGCTCGGCAAAAGTAGCCAATTTCCTTATCTGGTGTGGATGGGACTGGCAAGTGCGTCATATGGCTTCCAAGTGAAATTTAAAGGGAAAACCTTTACCAAGCAACTCCATATGCACACATTAGTAGCTTTTACTACTGTATTTCAAGCTATGGTTAGGTTATATTTAGTTTTATTCCCATATCAAGCCCTATGGGTGTCAATTAGCAGTTATGGGTTGGGTCTTTGAATGGTACTTATAATATACAGCTCATGTGTAGTTGGTCTTGGAAGTTGATCTCTGAAGGCTAATAATGTTTGGCATTCCTGAAAAAAAAAAATTACTGTAGTTTTGACAAATTGAACTCTGAATGTATTTTCTTAGATTTCAGGGGACTAGAATTTTTTTTGCTTAGTAGAGCAAGGATTAATTGGAATGATTAGGATGTGTGTGTTCAGTAGCCAATGTATGTGCTGTTGAATTAAATCTTAAACACAAGTGTTGAATAGCACCGCTTCGTGGCCTAAACATAAATATTTAGTCAGAATCTTGGTTACAATAGAAGCATTAGGTTTCTATCCCAATGTCTCGCTGTTCAGCTTTTGTTCCTGGTTTGGGGCAGGGGGCGGCATTGGTAAAATTTACAGGTTTTAACAATGCTGGCAAGAATATCACTACTACAGAAGCACGAAAGTTTAAATCCCCATAATGTAATTTCAAAGGGCTGATGATAAACTACAGTAACCATGTGAAAATAGTGTCAGGGAATTTTATTAACAAGGATCTGTGAAACAAGGCAAGATTAGTGTTTAGGGTATCCATATCTGTTATTCACCAAAAGGGAGCCCGTATCAAACAGGTGAATGTGAAGTCTTACATTTGCATCAAGAATATGCTCCTTCTAAAGGGGGTGTGAGCAGCAGCGACATTTCTTTAATATCAAGAATATGCTCCTTCAAAATACCAAGAGCATACTTAGGCTATAAGAAAGTGGTTCAGTAGGAATTTAAAAATAAAATTTTTCGGCAATAAATGGTCTGTTGACAAAAGATGTGAAGGTAGTGAGTGGAATCTTCATTCATTAAAAAACTTTATTTTTGAGTTTTCAAGATTTTCAATCATAATAAAGCACTTAGACATTTTGATTTTTGCGTGCAGACTTTCTACAAACTAATCTTTAGCTTTATTCTTATATCTATTCGTTCAACTAGTCTTAAGTTTAGTCCTTCGTATGGTTAGTTACATTACCTGAAAGATTTACCCCTTGCTAGCGAGTGAATTGATATGATCGTAGTTTCAAATGCTTGTGAGGCTGTGTAAGTCTCCAGCATATGGTGTCCAAGATGAGCTGTTTAAGGGAAACTCTTTCAATTCTAGGATCTTTTTAGTTCTGGCGCTGTTGTAGGTAGGCCTTCTTTCATTGCTTTGGCTTCAGCAGTACAAAGCTGTCTTGGTAAATTTTATTCTGATTTTTTTTTTTTTTAGTAACTGTGGGTGCGACAGCTCTTCAAAGTAGTTACAATTTAACTGTTGTAGGTGGGGCTGACAGTGCATCATATGGCTTCAAAGTAAAACTTTAAAGGGAAAACTTTTAGCGAGTAGCCCCATATGTAGTCTCTAGTTTTTACTACTGGCTTTCAAGCTGCTGTTAGGTTATTTTTTGTTTTTTTCCCAATCAGGCCCTATGGTGTCAGTCAGCAATTATGGGTTGGTTCTGTCAGTGGTTCTTTTATATACAGTACAGCATGAGTAAGTGTTAACTTTCAAACAGCTTGCAGGAAATCTTGTATAGGTCTTGGAAGTTGACTGCTGAAGGCTAATGTTCCTGAAAAGAAATTTACTTTGTAAATTGATACGACTGAACCCTAAAAATATTTTCTTCGAAACAAGATTTCAGGAGACTGGTAGAAATTTTTCTGGTATCTTTGTAGAGCCAAGATTACTTTGAACATTTTGAATGTGTTTTCTGTGGCCAAGATATGTTGTGTTGAATTAACTGTTATAATCTTATATGTTGAGTAACACTTTGGCCTCGTGGCTTGAACAAGAACTTAATAAAAATCTTGGTTACAATAGAAGCCATTAGGTTATATCCCATGTCTCGTTGTTTAGCTTTTTAATCCTTAATGGAGGGAGTTGGCAAAATGCTACAGGTTAGTTATAAGACTATTGGCCAGAATATCACTAGACTTACGGAAGTACATTAGTTTAAATCCCCATAGTTTAATCTCTAAGGCTGATGCCAAACTGAAGATGTGAAAATAGTGCTATGGAGTTTTATTCATAAATTTTGTAAAACAAGGCGAGGGTATTTTTCCTTGCCACATCATCCTTCATAACTTTTTCTCAACCCAATTTTATTGCACTCCACTTAAACACTGCAAATGCAAAACACGCTCCCTCATTCCTTCCTTACAGTACATGACTGGTCTTTCACCACCAGTGTACGCACACCACTACCTGATACTTGAACTTAATACAACTAACACCTCTTGGACAGAGCTGCACCTGGACACATCAATGCTTTTAACTCTTTATACTGGCTCACATCTAACACCTCAAAACATCCATGTCTTTTACATACCTCATCCATTGTTTCTCTTGCAAGATCATTTATACCACCTGGCATTTTTGCTTTCAATCCATCATTCGCCAAATCTTTTAACCTGCGCCACACCCTTTCAAACGGAATCGCCACCTCCCTTACTTTACGAGCAATCATCGACCCTTTCGGTAGAGATTCGGAATTTAATTTTCTCTGCTGTTATTTCACTAGGCAATCTTGACGTAGTCTGCAATTACATTCCTCTTACCTGGAGTATATTCTACCGAAAAATCAAAATCACTTAGATCTTCGAAAATTATGGCGATTCTACCATCTGCATGTCATTTTTTTGCACATACACCAACGGCGGCTGATAAGTTCTTAACGCAAACCTTGTAAGTAGGTCTGTTTTGAATGCTATGGCTTTGATAAGTATTTGAATGTGACAGCTCTGCAAAAGTAGGCCATTTCCTTATCTGGTGTGGATGGGACTGGCAAGTGTCATATGGCTTTCAAGTGAAGTTTAAAGGGAGAGCCTTTACCAAGCAACTCCATATGCACACACTAGTAGCTTTTACTACCGTATTTCAAGCTATGGTTAGGTTATATTTAGTTTTATTCCCATATCAAGCCCTATGTGTGTCAATTAGCAGTTATGGGTTGGGTCTTTGAATGGTACTTATAATATACAGCTCATGTGTAGTAGGTCTTGGAAGTTGATCTCTGAAGGCTAATAATGTTTGGCATTTATTCCTGAAAAAAAAAAATTACACTGTAGATTTGACAAATTGAACTCTGAATGTATTTTCTTAGATTTCAGGGGACTAGAATTGTTTTTGCTTAGTAGAGCAAGGATTAATTGGAATGAGTAGGATGTGTGTTCAGTAGCCAATGTATGTGCTGTTGAATTAAATCTTAAACACAAGTGTTGAATAGCACCGCCTCGTGGCCTAAACATAAATATTTAGTCAGAATCTTGGTTACAATAGAAGCATTAGGTTTCTATCCCAATGTCTCGCTGTTCAGCTTTTTGTTCCTGGTTGTGGGGGGCGGGGCGGGCATTGGTAAAATGTACAGGTTAGTTTTAACACTGCTGGCAAGAATATCAGAAGAATTTAAGTTTAAATCCCCATAATGTAATTTCAAAGGGCTGATGATAAACTACAGTAACCATGTGAAAACAGTGTCAGGGAATTTTATTAAGGATCTGTGAAACAAGGCAAGATTAGTGTTTAGGGTATCCATATCTGTTATTCACCAAAAAGGAGCCTGTATCAAACAGGTGAATGTGAAGTCTTACATTTGCATCAAGAATATGCTCCTTCTAAAGGGGGTGTGAGCAGCAGCGACATTTCTTTAATATCAAGAACATGCTTCTTCAAAATACGAAGAGCATACTTAGGCTATAAGAAAGTGATTCAGCAGGAATTTGAAAATAAAATTTTTCGGCAATAAAGGGTCTGTTGACATCCCTTTATTGATGGTAGTGAGTGAAGTCTTCATTCATTAAACTGTATTTTTGAGTTTTGAAGATTTTCAATCATAATGAAGCACTTAGACATTTTGATTTTTGCTTGCTGACTTTTTACAAACTAATCTTTGGCCTTATTCTTACATCTCTTAATTTAAATAGTCTTGTTAGTAAGTTTAGTCTTTCGTATGGTTGTTTAACTTGTCTTTTTAATTTAGCCTTTCGTGTGGCTGTTAAGTTACTAGTCTTTCGTATGGCTGTTAAAGTTACACTACCTGAAAGACACTCCTTGCAAGCAAGTGAATTGATATAGTTCCAGATGCTTGTGAGGCTGTTAGAAAGTTTCCGTCATATGGTCTCAAAGATGAGGTGTTTATGGGGAAATCTTTTAATTCTAGTATCTGTTTTTTTGACATTATTGTAGGTAGGTCTGTTATGATGCTACGGCTTCATCAGTACAAAACTGTCATGGTAAATTTTACCAAATTTTCATTTTCTTTGTAATTGTGGGTGTGACAGCTCTTACAAAGTAGGTGGTATGCGTGTTAACTGTTTGTAGGGAAAACCTCTACCAAGCAGCTCCATAAGTAGACACTAGTATTTCTCACCACTGGCTTTCAGGATATTGTTAGGTTAGTTTTATTCCCAGTCAGGCCCTATGGCCGCTTTCACACGTATCGACTTTACGCCGTCCGCCGTCTACGACCCAGCGCCGTGCATTCCAGAGAGAGCGCTGTTGTGTTGACGGTGGACGCCGTCCACGCAACGGCACGACCTGTGCCGTCCACCTGCCAGTTGCCTCCAGTCTTTCATCATGGACACACAGGACCACTTGCTCTACCTATATTATATCTAAAAAGAAAAAAACATCGTTCACACGGCAGAAAGTGGGTCCATTATGTCAATGTTGCCAGACCAGTGGTTGGAGCTTTTGTGACACTTTGAGGAACTCAGAAGGGATGCAAAACAGTTTTTCAACTACTTCAGAATGAGTAAAGAATTTGTTCTTTGCATCGTCGCTCATAGACTCAAAGTCCGGGATCAGGTGATTGCAGATTTCCCTCCATGCTGCAGTAGTTTCAGTCTTGGACTTGTATGCTTCAAGGCTTTTGTCCCAGAGAACAGGCCTCTCTTGAACCAGGCTAATCAACAATTCAACGTCTATGTCAACGTCTTCCATTCTGACTGGCAAGCAATACTATGCACACGTCTGCGGTCAGGAAACAACTAAAGTAGTGACTCGCGCCGTCCAGTACAGACGGCGAACGCCGTCGCGATGTGAACATGTCCATAGAGACCTGTGTACATTTCACGCCATCGACTTTTGCAAGCGACGCGTGCCGTTTCCAAATGGGCGCCCAGACAACGGCGCCGTCGACGGCGCCAAGTCGTTCACGGCGTCAGTCGATGTGTGAAAGCGTCCATAGACATCCATGGTTATTTGAGAGGACGACGTCGTGCCGTGGACGGCGGACGGCGTAAAGTCGATATGTGTGAAAGCGGCCTATGGGTGTCAATTAGTAGTTAGGGGTTGGGGGTCTGAATGGTACTTGTGTTAAGTTCTTAACGCAAACCTTGTAAGTAGGTCTGTTTTGAATGCTATGGCTTTGATAAGTAATTGTGGATGTGACAGCTCGGCAAAAGTAGCCAATTTCCTTATCTGGTGTGGATGGGACTGGCAAGTGCGTCATATGGCTTCCAAGTGAAGTTTAAAGGGAAAACCTTTACCAAGCAACTCCATATGCACACACTAGTAGCTTTTACTATTGTATTTCAAGCTATGGTTAGGTTATATTTAGTTTTATTCCCATATCAAGCCCTATGTGTGTCAATTAGCAGTTATGGGTTGGGTCTTTGAATGGTACTTATAATATACAGCTCATGTGTAGTAGGTCTTGGAAGTTGATCTCTGAAGGCTAATAATGTTTGGCATTCATTCCTGAAAAAAAAAAATTACACTGTAGATTTGACAAATTGAACTGAATGTATTTTCTTAGATTTCAGGGGACTAGAATTTTTTTTGCTTAGTAGAGCAAGGATTAATTGGAATGATCAGGATGTGTGTGTTCAGTAGCCAATGTATGTGCTGTTGAATTAAATCTTAAACACAACGTGTTGAATAGCACCGCCTCTTGGCCTAAACATAAATATTGTCAGAATCTTGGTTACAATAGAAGCATTAGGTTTCTATCCCAATGTCTCGCTGTTCAGCTTTTTGTTCCTGGTTGGGGGCGGGGGTGGGCATTGGTAAAATGTACAGGTTAGTTTTAACACTGCTGGCAAGAATATCACTACTACAGAAGAACTTAAGTTTAAATCTCCATAATGTAATTTCGAAGGGCTGATGATAAACTACAGTAAACGTGAAAATAGTGTCAGGGAATTTTATTAACAAGGATCTGTGAAACGAGGCAAGATTAGTGTTTAGGGTATCCATATGCTATTCATCAAAAAGGAGCCCGTATCAAACAGGTGAATGTGAAGTGTTACATTTGCATCAAGAATATGCTCGTAAAGGGGGTGTGAGCAGCAGCAACATTCCTTTAATATCAAGGAGATTATGCTCCTTCAAAATGCCAAGAGCATACTTAGGCTATAAGGAAGTGGTTCAGTAGGAATTTGAAAAAAAAAATTTTCGGCAATAAAGGGTCTGTTGACAATATGTGAAGGTAGTGAGTGGAATCTTCATTCATTAAAAAACTTTATTTTTGAGTTTTGAAGATTTTCAATCATAATGAAGCACTTAGACATTTTGATTTTTGCGTGCAGACTTTCTACAAACTAATCTTAAGCTTTATTCTTACATCTATTCGTTCAACTAGTCTTATTAAGTTTAGTCCTTCGTATGGTTAGTTACATTACCTGAAAGATTTACCCCTTGCTAGCGAGTGAATTGATATGATGGTAGTTTCAAATGCTTGTGAGGCTGTGTAAGTCTCCAGCATATGGTGTCCAAGATGAGCTGTTTAAGGGAAAGTCTTTCAATTCTAGGATCTTTTTAGTTCTGTCGCTGTTGTAGGTAGGTCGTCTTTGATTGCTTTGGCTTCAGCAGTACAAAGCTGTCATGGTAAATTTTGTTTTTAAAAATTTTTTTTGTTAGTAACTGTGGGTGTGACAGCTCTTCAAAGTAGTTACAATTTAACTGTTGTAGGTGGGGCTGACAGTGCATCATATGGCTTCAAAGTAAAACTTTAAAGGGAAAACTTTTAGCGAGTAGCCCCATATGTAGTCTCTAGTTTTTACTACTGTATTTCAAGCTATGGTTAGGTTATATTTAGTTTTATTCCCATATCAAGCCCTATGGGTGTCAATTAGCAGTTCTGGGTTGGGTCTTTGAATGGTACTTATAATATACAGCTCATGTGTAGTAGGTCTTGGAAGTTGATTGCTGAAGGCTAATGTTCCTGAAAAGAAATTTACTTTATAAATTGATACGACTGAACCCTAAAAATGTTTTCTTCGAAACAAGATTTCAGGAGACTGGTAGAAATTTTTTCTCGTATCTTTGTAGAGCCAAGATTACTTTGAACATTTTGAATGTGTTTTCAGTGGCCAAGGTATGTTCTGTCGAATTAACTGTTATAATCTTGTTATATGTTGAGTAACACTTTGGCCTCGTGGCTTGAACAAGAATTTAATAAAAATCTTGGTTACAATAGAAGCCATTAGGTTATATCCCATGTATCGTTGTTTAGCTTTTTTAATCCTTAATGGAGGGGAGTTGGCAAAATGCTACAGGTTAGTTATAAGACTATTGGCCAGAATATCACTAGACTTACGGAAGTACATTAGTTTAAATCCCCATAGTTTAATCTACAAGGCTGATGTGAAAATAGTGCTATGGAGTTTTATTCACAAATTTTATAAAACAAGGCGAGGGTATTTTTCCTTGCTAAATCATCCTTCATAACTTTTTCTCAACCCAGTTTTATTGCTTGCACTCCACTTAAACACTGCAAATGCAAAACACACGCTCCCTCATTCCTTCCTTACAGTACATGACTGGTCTTTCACCACCAGTGTATACGCACACCACTACCTGATACTTGTACTCAATACAACTAACACCTCTTGGACAGAGCTGCACCTGGACACATCAATGCTTTTAACTCTTTATACTGGCTCACATCTAACACCTCAAAACATCCATGTCTTTTACATACCTCGTCCATTGTTTCTCTTGCAAGATCATTTATACTATCCGGCATTTTAGCTTTGAGTCCATCATTCGCCAAATCTTTTAACCTGCGCCACACCCTTTCAAACGGAATCGCCACCTCCCTTACTTTACGAGCAACCATCGACCCTTTCGGTAGAGGTTCGGAATTTAATTTTCTCTGCTGTTATTTCCCTAGGCAATCTTGACGTAGTCTGCAATTACATTCTCTTACCTGGAGTGTATTGTATCGAAAAATCAAAATCACTTAATCTTCGAAAATTATGGCGATTCTACCATCTACATGTCATTTTTTTGCACATACACCAACGGCGGCTGATAAGTTCTTAATGCAAACCTTGTAAGTAGGTCTGTTTTGAGTGCTATGGCTTTGATAAATAGTTGTGAATGTGACAGCTCGGCAAAAGTAGCCAATTTCCTTATCTGGTGTGGATGGAACTGGCAAGTGCGTCATATGGCTTTCAAGTAAAGTTTAAAGGGAAAACATTTACCAAGCAACTCCATATGCACACACTAGTAGCTTTTACTACCGTATTTCAAGCTATGGTTAGGTTATATTTAGTTTTATTCCCATCTCAAGCCCTATGGGTGTCAATTAGTAGTTATGGGTTGGGTCTTTGAATGGTACTTATAATATACAGCTCATGTGTAGTAGGTCTTGGAAGTTGATCTCTGAAGGCTAATAATGTTTGGCATTTATTCCTGAAAAGAAAAAAAAATTACACTGTAGATTTGACAAATTGAACTGAATGTATTTTCTTAGATTTCAGGGGACTAGAATTTTTTTTGCTTAGTAGAGCAAGGATTAATTAGAATGATCAGGATGTGTGTGTTCAGTAGCCAATGTATGTGCTGTTAAATTAAATCTTAAACACAAGTGTTGAATAGCACCGCCTCGTGGCCTAAACATAAATATTTAGTCAATCTTGGTTACAATAGAAGCATTAGGTTTCTATCCCAATGTCTCGCTGTTCAGCTTTTTGTTCCTGGTTTGGGGCGGGGGGGCGGGCATTGGTAAAATGTGCAGGTTAGTTTTAACACTGCTGGCAAGAATATCACTACTACAGAAGCACGTAAGTTTAAATCCCCATAATGTAATTTCAAAGGGCTGATGATAAACTACAGTAACCATGTGAAAATAGTGTCAGGGAATTTTATTAACAAGGATCTGTGAAACAAGGCAAGGCAAGGTTAGTGTTTAGGGTATCCATATCTGTTATTCACCAAAAAGGAGCCCGTATCAAATAGGTGAATGTGAAGTCTTACATTTGCATCAAGAATATGCTGCTTCTAAAGTGGGTGTGAGCAGCAGCGACATTTCTTTAATATCAAGAACATGCTCCTTCAAAATACCAAGAGCATACTTAGGCTATAAGAAAGTGGTTCAGTAGGAATTTGAAAATAAAATTTTTCGGCAATAAAGGTTCTGTTGACAAAAGATGTGAAGGTAGTGAGTGGAATCTTCATTCATTAAAAAATTTTATTTTTGAGTTTTGAAGATTTTCAATCATAATGAAGCACTTAGACATTTTGATTTTTGCTTGCTGACTTTTTACAAACTAATCTTAAGCCTTATTCTTACATCTATTAATTTAACTAGTCTTGTTAGTAAGTTTAGCCTTTCGTATGGTTGTTTAACTTGTCTTTTTAATTTAGCCTTTCGTGTGGCTGTAAAGTTATTAGTCTTTCGTATGGCTGTTAAGTTACACTACCTGAAAGACACTCCTTGCAAACAAGTGAATTGATATAGTTCCAGATGCTTGTGAGGCTGTTAGAAAGTTTAAATCATATGGTCTCAAAGATGGTGTTTATGAGGAAATCTTTTAATTCTAGTAACTTTGTATTTTTGACATTATTGTAGGTAGGTCTGTTATGATGCTACGGCTTCATTAGTACAAAACTGCCACGGTAAATTTTACCAAATTTTCATTGACTTTCTTTGTAATTGTGAGTGTGACAGCTCGACAAAGTAGGTGGTATGCTTGTTAACTGTTTGTAGGGAAAACCTTTACCAAGCAGCTGCTTAAGTAGACACTTTCTCACCACTGGCTTTCAGGCTATTGTTAGGTTATAGTTTTATTCCCAGTCAGGCCCTATGGGTGTCAATTAGCAGTTAGGGGTTGGGTGTCTGAATGGTACTTCTATATACAGTACAGAGGAAGTCAATGTTGACTCCCAAACAGCTGCTGAAAATCTCGTGTAGTAGGTCTTGAAAGTTGATCTCTGAAGGCTAATATAGTAATTAGTTTAGGTTTTCATTCTTAAAAAAGATATGCCACATAAGTGCAAATTTATACGATCAAACCCTAACTACATTTTCTTAGAAACAAGATTTCAGGAGACTGGTAGAAATTTTTTCTCATATCTTTGTAGAGCCAAGATTGTTTTGAACATTTTGAATGTGTGTGTTCAGTGGCAAAAGTATGTTCTGTTGAATTAACTGTTTTAATCTTATATGTTGAGTAACACTTTGGCCTCGTGGCTTGAACAAGTATTTAATAAAAGTCTTGGTTACAATAGAAGCCATTAGGTTATATCCCAATGTCTCGCTGTTTAGCTTTTTTAATCCTTAATGGGGGGGAGTTGGCAAAATGCTACAGGTTATAAGACTATTGGCCAGAATATCACTAGACTTACGGAAGTACATTAGTTTAAATCCCCATAGTTTAATCTCTAAGGCTGATGTGAAAATAGTGCTATGGATTTTTATTCACAAATTTTGTAAAACAAGATGAGGGTATTTTTCCTTGCCGCCACATCCTTCATAACTTTTTCTCAACCCAATTTTATTGCACTTAAACACTGCAAATGCAAAACACACTCCCTCATTCCTTCCTTAGAGTACATGACTGGTCTTTCATCACCAGTGCATATGCACACCACTACCTGATACTTGTACTTAATACAACTAACACCTCTTGGACAGAGCTGCACCTGGACACATCAATGCTTTTAACTCTTTATACTGGCTCACATCTAACACCTGAAAACATCCATGTCTTACATACCTCATCCATTGTTTCTCTTGCAAGATCATTTATACTACCCGGCATTTTCGCTTTCAATCCATCATTCGCCAAATCTTTTAACCTGCGACACACCCTTTCAAACGGAATCGCCACCTCCCTTACTTTACGAGCAACCATCGACCCTTTCGGTAGAGATTCGGAATTTAATTTTCTCTGCTGTTATTTCCCTAGGCAATTTTGACGTAGTCTGCAATTGCGTTCCTCTTACCTGGAGTATATTCTACCTAAAAATCAAAAAACTTTGATCTTCGAAAATTATGGCGATTCTACCATCTACATCTGATTTTTTTGCACATACACCAACGGCGGCTGTTAAGTTCTTAACGCAAACCTTGTAAGTAGGTCTGTTTTGAATGCTATGGCTTTGATAAGTAATTGTGGATGTGACAGCTCGGCAAAAGTAGCCAATTTCCTTATCTGGTGTGGATGGAACTGGCAAGTGCGTCATATGGCTTCCAAGTGAAGTTTAAAGGGAAAACCTTTACCAAGCAACTCCATATGCACACACTAGTAGCTTTTACTATTGTATTTCAAGCTATGGTTAGGTTATATTTAGTTTTATTCCCATATCAAGCCCTATGGGTGTCAATTAGCAGTTATGGGTTGGGTCTTTGAATGGTACTTATATTATACAGCTCATGTGTAGTAGGTCTTGGAAGTTGATCTCTGAAGGCTAATAATGTTTGGCATTCATTCCTGAAAAGAAAAAAAAATTACACTAGATTTGACAAATTGAACTCTGAATGTATTTTCTTAGATTTCAGGGGACTAGAATTTTTTTTGCTTAGTAGAGCAAGGATTAATTGGAATGATCAGGATGTGTTCAGTAGCCTATGTATGTGCTGTTGAATTAAATCTTAAACACAAGTGTTGAATAGCACCGCCTCTTGGCCTAAACATAAATATTGTCAGAATCTTGGTTACAATAGAAGCATTAGGTTTCTATCCCAATGTCTCGCTGTTCAGCTTTTTGTTCCTGGTTGGGGGCGGGGGTGGGCATTGGTAAAATGTACAGGTTTTAACACTGCTGGCAAGAATATCACTACTACAGAAGAACTTAAGCTTAAATTCCCATAATGTAATTTCGAAGGGCTGCTGATAAACTACAGTAAACGTGAAAATAGTGTCGGAATTTTATTAACAAGGATCTGTGAAACGAGGCAAGATTAGTGTTTAGGATATCCATATGCTATTCATCAAAAAGGAGCCCGTATCAAATAGGTGAATGTAAAGTGTTACATTTGCATCAAGAATATGCTCGTAAAGGGGGTGTGAGCAGCAGCAACATTCCTTTAATATCAAGGAGATTATGCTCCTTCAAAATGCCAAGAGCATACTTAGGCTATAAGGAAGTGGTTCAGTAGGAATTTGAAAAAAAAAATTTTTCGGCAATAAAGGGTCTGTTGACAATATGTGAAGGTAGTGAGTGGAATCTTCATTCATTAAAAAATTTTATTTTTGAGTTTTCAAGATTTTCAATCATAATGAAGCACTTAGACCTTTTGATTTTTGCGTGCAGACTTTCTACAAACTAATCTTAAGCTTTATTCTTACATCTATTCGTTCAACTAGTCTTATTAAGTTTAGTCCTTCGTATGGTTAGTTACATTCAGGTAAAGATTTACCCCTTGCTAGCGAGTGAATTGATATGATCGTAGTTTTAAATGCTTGTGAGGCTGTGTAAGTCTCCAGCATATGGTGTCCAAGATGAGCTGTTTAAGGGAAAGTCGTTCAATTCTAGGATCTTTTTAGTTCTGGCGCTGTTGTAGGTAGGTCTTCTTTGATTGCTTTGGCTTCAGCAGTACAAAGCTGTCATGGTAAATTTTTTAAATTTTTTTTGTTAGTAACTGTGGGTGTGACAGCTCTTCAAAGTAGTTACAATTTAACTGTTGTAGGTGGGGCTGACAGTGCATCATATGGCTTCAAAGTAAAACTTTAAAGGGAAAACTTTTAGCGAGTAGCCCCATATGTAGTCTCTAGTTTTTACTACTGTATTTCAAGCTATGGTTAGGTTATAATTAGTTTTATTCCCATATCAAGCCCTATGGGTGTCAATTAGCAGTTATGGGTTGGGTCTTTGAATGGTACTTATAATATACAGCTCATGTGTAGTAGGTCTTGGAAGTTGATTGCTGAAGGCTAATGTTCCTGAAAAGAAATTTACTTTGTAAATTGATACGACTGAACCCTAAAAATATTTTCTTCGAAACAAGATTTCAGGAGACTGGTAGAAATTTTTTCTCATATCTTTGTAGGGCCAAGATTGCTTTCAACATTTTGAATGTGAGTGTTCAGTGGTCAAAGTATGTTCTGTTGAATTAACTGTTATAATCTTGTTATATGTTGAGTAACACTTTGGCCTCGTGGCTTGAACAAGTATTTAATAAAAGTCTTGGTTACAATAGAAGCCATTAGGTTATATCCCAATGTCTCGCTGTTTAGCTTTTTTAATCCTTAATGGAGGGGAGTTGGCAAAATGCTACAGGTTAGTTATAAGACTATTGGCCAGAATATCACTAGACTTACGGAAGTACATTAGTTTAAATCCCCATAGTTTAATCTCTAAGGCTGATGTGAAAATAGTGCTATGGAGTTTTATTCACAAATTTTATAAAACAAGGCGAGGGTATTTTTCCTTGCTGCCACATCCTTCATAACTTTTTCTCAACCCAATTTTATTGCACTCCACTTAAACACTGCAAATGCAAAACACGCTCCCTCATTCCTTCCTTACAGTACATGACTGGTCTTTCACCACCAGTGTATATGCACACCACTCCCTGATACTTGTACTTAATACAACTAACACCTCTTGGACAGAGCTGCACCTGGACACATCAATGCTTTTAACTCTATACTGGCTCGCATCTAACACCTCAAAACATCCATGTCTTTTACATACCTCGTCCATTGTTTCTCTTGCAAGATCATTTATACTACCCGGCATTTTCGCTTTCAATCCATCATTCGCCAAATCTTTTAACCTGTGCCACGCCCTTTCAAACGGAATCGCCACCTCCCTTACTTACGGGCAATCATCGACCCTTTTGGTGGAGATTCGGAATTTAATTTTCTCTGCTGTTATTTCCCTAGGCAATCTTCACGTAGTCTGCAATTACATTCCTATTACCTAGAGTATATTCTCCCGAAAAATCAGTCACTTAGATCTTCGAAAATTATGGCGATTCTACCATGTACATGTCATTTTTTTGCACATACACCAACGTCGGCTGATAAGTTCTTAACGCAAACCTTGTAAGTAGGTCTGTTTTGAATGCTATGGCTTTGATAAGTAATTGTGGATGTAACAGCTCGGCAAAAGTAGCCAATTTCCTTATCTGGTGTGGATGGGACTGGCAAGTGCCTCATATGGCTTCCAAGTGAAGTTTAAAGGGCAAACCTTTACCAAGCAACTCCATATGCACACATTAGTAGCTTTTACTACTGTATTTCAAGCTATGGTTAGGTTATATTTAGTTTTATTCCCATATCAAGCCCTATGGGTGTCAATTAGCAGTTATGGGTTGGGTCTTTGAATGGTACTTATAATATACAGCTCATGTGTAGGTCTTGGAAGTTGATCTCTGAAGGCTAATAATGTTTGGCATTCCTGAAAAAAAAAAATTACACTGTAGATTTGACAAATTGAACTCTGAATGTATTTTCTTAGATTTCAGGGGACTAGAAATTTTTTTTGCTTAGTAGAGCAAGGATTAATTGGAATGATTAGGATGTGTGTTCAGTAGCCAATGTATGTGCTGTTGAATTAAATCTTACACAAGTGTTGAATAGCACCGCTTCGTGGCCTAAACATAAATATTTAGTCAGAATCTTGATTACAATAGAAGCATTAGGTTTCTATCCCAATGTCTCGCTGTTCAGCTTTTTGTTCCTGGTTTGGGGGGGGTGGGAGGGGGCGGGCATTGGTAAAATTTACAGGTTAGTTTTAACACTGCTGACAAGAATTTCACTACTACAGAAGCACGAAAGTTTAAATCCCCATAATGTAATTTCAAAGGGCTGATGATAAACTACAGTAACCATGTGAAAATAGTGTCAGGGAATTTTATTAACAAGGATCTGTGAAACAAGGCAAGATTAGTGTTTAGGGTATCCATATCTGTTATTCACCAAAAGGGAGCCCGTATCAAACAGGTGAATGTGAAGTCTTACATTTGCATCAAGAATATGCTCCTTCTAAAGGGGGTGTGAGCAGCAGCGACATTTCTTTAATATCAAGAATATGCTCCTTCAAAATACCAAGAGCATACTTAGGCTATAAGAAAGTGGTTCAGTAGTAATTTAAATATAAAATTTTTCGGCAATAAATGGTCTGTTGACAAAAGATGTGAAGGTAGTGAGTGGAATCTTCATTCATTAAAAAACTTTATTTTTGAGTTTTGAAGATTTTCAATCATAATAAAGCACTTAGACATTTTGATTTTTGCGTGCAGACTTTCTACAAACTAATCTTAAGCTTTATTCTTAATCTATTCGTTCAACTAGTCTTATTAAGTTGAGCCCTTCGTATGGTTAGTTACATTACCTGAAAGATTTACCCCTTGCTAGCGAGTGAATTGATATGATCGTAGTTTCAAATGCTTGTGAGGCTGTGTAAGTCTCCAGCATATGGTGTCCAAGATGAGCTGTTTAAGGGAAACTCTTTCAATTCTAGGATCTTTTTAGTTCTGGCGCTGTTGTAGGTAGGCCTTCTTTGATAGCTTTGTACTGCCAAAGCTGTCTTGGTAAATTTTATTCTGATTTTTTTTTTTTTTTTTTTAGTAACTGTGGGTGCGACAGCTCTTCAAAGTAGTTACAATTTAACTGTTGTAGGTGGGGCTGACAGTGCATCATATGGCTTCAAAGTAAAACTTTAAAGGGAAAACTTTTAGCGAGTAGCCCCATATGTAGTCTCTAGTTTTTACTACTGGCTTTCAAGCTGCTGTTAGGTTATTTTTTTATTCCCAATCAGGCCCTATGGTGTCAGTCAGCAATTATGGGTTGGTTCTGTCAGTGGTTCTTTTATATACAGTACAGCATGAGTAAGTGTTAACTTTCAAACAGCTTGCAGGAAATCTTGTATAGGTCTTGGAAGTTGACTGCTGAAGGCTAATGTTCCTGAAAAGAAATTTACTTTGTAAATTGATACGACTGAACCCTAAAAATATTTTCTTCGAAACAAGATTTCAGGAGACTGGTAGAAATTTTTTCTAGTATCTTTGTAGAGCCAAGATTACTTTGAACATTTTGAATGTGTTTTCTGTGGCCAAGATATGTTGTGTTGAATTAACTGTTATAATCTTGTTATATGTTGAGTAACACTTTGGCCTCGTGGCTTGAACAAGAACTTAATAAAAATCTTGGTTACAATAGAAGCCATTAGGTTATATCCCATGTCTCGTTGTTTAGCTTTTTTAATCCTTAATGGAGGGGAGTTGGCAAAATGCTACAGGTTAGTTATAAGACTATTGGCCAGAATATCACTAGACTTACGGAAGTACATTAGTTTAAATCCCCATAGTTTAATCTCTAAGGCTGATGCCAAACTGAAGATGTGAAAATAGTGCTATGGAGTTTTATTCATAAATTTTGTAAAACAAGGCGAGGGTATTTTTCCTTGCCACATTATCCTTCATAACTTTTTCTCAACCCAATTTTATTGCACTCCACTTAAACACTGCAAATGCAAAACACGCTCCCTCATTCCTTCCTTACAGTACATGACTGGTCTTTCACCACCAGTGTACGCACACCACTACCTGATACTTGAACTTAATACAACTAACACCTCTTGGACAGAGCTGCACCTGGACACATCAATGCTTTTAACTCTCTATACTGGCTCACATCTAACACCTCAAAACATCCATGTCTTTTACATACCTCATCCATTGTTTCTCTTGCAAGATCATTTATAACACCTGGCATTTTCGCTTTCAATCCATCATTCGCCAAATCTTTTAACCTGCGCCACACCCTTTCAAACGGAATCGCCACCTCCCTTACTTTACGAGGAATCATCGACCCTTTCGGTAGAGATTCGGAATTTAATTTTCTCTGCTGTTATTTCCCTAGGCAATCTTGACGTAGTCTGCAATTACATTCCTCTTACCTGGAGTATATTCTACCGAAAAATCAAAATCACCTGGATCTTCGAAAATTATGGCGATTCTACCATCTGCATGTCATTTTTTTGCACATATACCAACGGCGGCTGATAAGTTCTTAACGCAAACCTTGTAAGTAGGTCTGTTTTGAATGCTATGGCTTTGATAAGTATTTGTGAATGTGACAGCTCTGCAAAAGTAGGCCATTTCCTTATCTGGTGTGGATGGGACTGGCAAGTGCGTCATATGGCTTTCAAGTGAAGTTTAAAGGGAAAGCCTTTACCAAGCAACTCCATATGCACACACTAGTAGCTTTTACTACCGTATTTCAAGCTATGGTTAGGTTATATTTAGTTTTATTCCCATATCAAGCCCTATGTGTGTCAATTAGCAGTTATGGGTTGGGTCTTTGAATGGTACTTATAATATACAGCTCATGTGTAGTAGGTCTTGGAAGTTGATCTCTGAAGGCTAATAATGTTTGGCATTCATTCCTGAAAAAAAAAAATTACACTGTAGATTTGACAAATTGAACTCTGAATGTATTTTCTTAGATTTCAGGGGACTAGAATTGTTTTTGCTTAGTAGAGCAAGGATTAATTGGAATGACTAGGATGTGTGTTCAGTAGCCAATGTATGTGCTGTTGAATTAAATCTTAAACACAACGTGTTGAATAGCACCGCCTCTTGGCCTAAACCTAAATATTTAGTCAGAATCTTGGTTACAATAGAAGCATTAGGTTTCTATCCCAATGTCTCGCTGTTCAGCTTTTTGTTCCTGGTTGTGGGGGGGGGGGGCATTGGTAAAATGTACAGGTTAGTTTTAACACTGCTGGTAAGAATATCAGAAGAATTTAAGTTTAAATCCCCATAATGTAATTTCAAAGGGCTGATGATAAAGTACAGTAACCATGTGAAAATAGTGTCAGGGAATTTTATTAAGGATCTGTGACACAAGGCAAGATTAGTGTTTAGGGTATCCATATCTGTTATTCACCAAAAAGGAGCCCGTATCAAACAGGTGAATGTGAAGTCTTACATTTGCATCAAGAATATGCTCCTTCTAAAGGGGGTGTGAGCAGCAGCGACATTTCTTTAATATCAAGAACATGCTTCTTCAAAATACCAAGAGCATACTTAGGCTATAAGAAAGTGATTCAGTAGGAATTTGAAAATAAAATTTTTCGGCAATAAAGGGTCTGTTGACATCCCTTTATTGAAGGTAGTGAGTGAAGTCTTCATTCATTAAACTGTATTTTTGAGTTTTGAAGATTTTCAATCATAATGAAGCACTTAGACATTTTGATTTTTGCTTGCTGACTTTTTACAAACTAATCTTTGGCCTTATTCTTACATCTCTTAATTTAACTAGTCTTGTTAGTAAGTTTAGTCTTTCGTATGGTTGTTTAACTTGTCTTTTTAATTTAGCCTTTCGTGTGGCTGTAAAGTTACTAGTCTTTCGTATGGCTGTTAAAGTTACACTACCTGAAAGACACTCCTTGCAAGCAAGTGAATTGATATAGTTCCACCAGATGCTTGTGAGGCTGTTAGAAAGTTTCCATCATATGGTCTCAAAGATGAGGTGTTTATGGGGAAATCTTTTAATTCTAGTATCTTTGTATTTTTGTCATTATTGTAGTTAGGTCTGTTAAGATGCTACTGTTTCATCAGTACAAAACTGTCGTGGTAAATTTTACCAAATTTTCATTTTCTTTGTAATTGTGGGTGTGACAGCTCTTACAAAGTAGGTGGTATGCTTGTTAACTGTTTCTAGGGAAAACCTCTACCAAGCAGCTCCATAAGTAGACACTAGTATTTCTCACCACTGGCTTTCAGGATATTGTTAGGTTAGTTCTATTCCCAGTCAGGCCCTATGGCCGCTTTCACACGTATCGACTTTACGCCGTCCGCCGTCTACAACCCAGCGCCGTGCATTCCAGAGAGAGCACCGTTGTGTTGACGGTGGACGCCGTCCACGCAACGGCACGACCTGTGCCGTCCACCTGCCAGTTGCCTCCAGTCTTTAATCATGGACACACAGGACCACTTGCTCTACCTATATTATATCTAAAAAGAAAAAAACATCGTTCACACGGCAGAAAGTGGGTCCATAATGTCAATGTTGCCAGACCAGTGGTTGGAGCTTTTGTGACACTTTGAGGAACTCAGAAGGGATGCAAAACAGTTTTTCAACTACTTCAGAATGAGTAAAGAATTTGTTCTTTGCATCGTCGCTCATAGACTCAAAGTCCGGGATCAGGTGATTGCAGATTTCCCTCCATGCTGCAGTAGTTTCAGTCTTGGACTTGTATGCTTCAAGGCTTTTGTCCCAGAGAACAGGCCTCTCTTGAACCAGGCTAATCAACAATTCAACGTCTATGTCAACGTCTTCCATTCTGACTGGCGAGCAATACTATGCACACGTCTGCAGTCAGGAAACAACTAAAGTAGTGACTCGCGCCGTCCAGTACAGACGGCGGAACGCCGTCACGTGTGAACATGTCCATAGAGACCTGTGTACATTTCACGCCATCGACGGCGCGACGCCGTGCCGTTTCCAAATGGGTGCTGTTGTGACAACGGCGGCCGTCGACGGCGCCAAGTCGTTCACGGCGTCAGTCGATATGTGTGAAAGCGTCCATAGACATCCATGGTTATTTGAGAGGACGACGTCGTGCCGTGGACGGCGGACGGCGTAAAGTCGGTATGTGTGAAAGCGGCCTATGGGTGTCAATTAGTAGTTAGGGGTCTGAATGGTACTTCTATATACAGTACAGAGGGAGTCAATGTTGACTCCCAAACAGCTGCTGATAATCTCGTGTAGTAGGTCTTGGAAGTTGATCTCTGAAGGCTAGTACAGTAATCAGTTTAGGTTTTCTTTCTTAAAAAAAAAGATATGCCACTAAAAAAAAGTGCAAATTTATACGACTAAACCCTAACTATATTTTCTTAGAAACAAGATTTCAGAGGACTGTTAGAAATTTTTTCTCATATCTTTGTAGAGCCAAGATTTCTTTGAACAATTAGAATGCGAGTGTTTAGTGGCCAAAGTGTGTTCTGTTGGATCAACTAGTAAACATAATCTGTTGCATGTTGAATAACACTTTGGCCTCGTGGCTTGAACAAGAATCTAATAAAAAAAAAAATCTGTTACAATAGAAGCCATTAGGTTTACATCCCAATGTCTCGCTGTTTAGCTTTTTTCCCTTGGGGACGTGGTGGTTGGAGTTGGTAAAATGCTACAGGTTATAAGGCAATTGGCCAGAAGGAATTGGCCAGAAGGATATCACTAGACTGCATAAATACATAAGTTTAAATCCCCATATTTTCATTTATAAGGCTTATGCCAAACTGTTCACGCTTATGCCAAACTGAAGATGTGAACAGAGGTGTTAAGGAGTTTTGTTCACAAGGATTTGTGAAAAGGCGAGGGTATTTTTAAGCTTATATCGAGAATCTATCACAAAGGATTCAGTGTCAACAGGTGAATGTGAAATTTACATTTAGTTTCCTAAAATTTACATTTAGTTTACCATTGTCAAGAACATACTCCTTCAAAATACCAAGAACTTGCTTAGGATAGAAAAGTGCTGGTGAGTAGAAACTTGCAATTATACATTTTCCAACTAAAGAGGGTTTGATACTTAACATTTGAATGTAGTGAGTGGAATTTAAAGAAACGCAATTTGTAATCTATGTAACAAACTTAACGAATCCCAGTGAGTATTGGTGAAGCTTTCAACCATAATGAAGCAGTAAGTGGACTTTTCACACATTGCTGTCTAAAACTCTTAATCGTTATTCTTACATTTAGTTTTGTTAATGTTTAGTCTTTTTATAGGGCAGTTGATTAGGTACATTGCTCGAAAGATTTACCCCTTGCAAGCAAGTGAATTAGCTTTATAGTATCTGACGCTTGGAAGATGCTGCAAGAAGTAGAGCCTCTTAGTATCTTTGAAGTTCTGACATTTTTGTAGGTAGGTCTATTTGGTGATTGCTGTGGCTTCAGCCGTACAAGCTGTCATGGTAAATTTGACTGATATTCATTGATTATTTTGAAGAGTAACTGAGACAGCTTTTCAAGTAGGTAGTTTACATAGGTTAACCCTATGCAAAGCATTCACTACCATTTGGCAGGATAACATTTCTGGGTTGGACTGCTGGAAATGCAGTGTGACTAAAATGTATTATACATCTTTATAGGTAGGACTGGTAGGCTTTGCTGCTGGCTTTTAAGCGTAATTTATATTTTAATTCCCAATTAGACCTCATTGGTGTCAATTAGCAGTTATGGGTTGGGGCTATGGACAGTCCGAACAAGGTCGATAGAAATCGCCCAACAATCACTTGCCAAAGTTCCCGTCAATATCCACTTCTGTATCTAGGCCACTGACGTTTCCTTTGTACGGTCGGGTACTGGGGCTATAAACGTTTATTGGGATTAACGTACGAACACCCACACTCCTTCAGTATACCTCCCTTTATTGTATTTTCTTTGCCTGACTGAAATTCCCCCGGGGAAATTAGCCTAGGATTGATTTCCCCCCAGGGGGAATTTTGGACCTAGGATATTTTTCCCCCCCTAGGCCATTTCTCCCCCTCCCCCCCAAAAAAACATATATCCACCTTTGCGGCGTGTTTAGTATAAGCCCGTTTGGGGATTTCCGTATAAACATAAACGAAAGACTATAAATAACAAAAATAATGACCTCCAAGAGGTAGTTTGCCCATGATGATGCTTATTCTGTGTGGCAGGGAAGTCTGTCGTTGCTACACGTCGCCGCCATAGCCATACTCTTATAAAAGTAGTGGGGTTGGGGGAATCTTGGGCCAGAGGGGGGAATATTATCCTGGGACGAAATTCCCGCGGGGGGAAATATATCCTGGGCCATATTTCCCCCGGGGGGAATTTCGGACTGGGAAATACCTTGGAGGAATAATGGGAGGAGACGCCACGCATGGGTCAGACCGTTCAGTGAAGTGAAGCGAGTTTACCGCGTGGCAGCCACGCCCAGGACTGGCAAAAGAGGGACCAAACCATAAGGATTAATAGAAACGCTTCAGTTACTTTTCCCATCTTTTATTTTCATAATGCGTCTTTTCATGGCATAAATGGAGGCGAAAAGTGTTAGATATTTTATCAGTTTTAAAAATCATAGTTTATTTTATCATACATAATACCTTAATTTATTACTCAGAAATACAATACAGATTTTTCATACTCTTATAGACATATAACCTATTACTAGCACAAATTTAAAGCTATTCTTTGTCTTCTAATTCCTTAGTCCTTACTGTTTTTTATCGCCTACTATTAGGAATTATTGACCGCTAAAATGAATTAGCTTAGTATATATCTGGCGACTCTTTCCTGCGACCTGTGATTGAAGTTTAGCAGTAATCTGCTTACCAGCATAATTATATCTCACTTGCAAATATTTTTCAGTTATTGCTTTAATCAATAAGTGCAAGTGATTGTCCAATGGTTGAGTATCATATATGTGATAATCGAACTCTGAAAATATTGTTTTGCCTCTGAAAGCTGCCAATACTGAACTAACTTATTTATGGAAGTTAACTCTCTCCAGTGATTTGTTGCAGGACATCATCTCCCTCATATTTTTTTCACATGTATTGCATATATCGATAACCTCATTTGATGGATACACCAATTTTCCTTTGGTTTTTAATTTGATGAAGGTGAGGAAAATTAGCGTCTGTTAACGTTAATGCATCAATGCAGACTTCCCACTGTAGAGACTTTTTTAACTTAAAAACAACAAAGCCTGCAATATAAGCTATTTTATTTGAACGTTTTGACAAATGGTAATGGTTTGGAATATATTCATAATCATCTTTCTTGTCATCTGAATATGCTTCTTGAACATCTAAAATTCGATGTCTTGAAGCAGAAGCATTTATATTCCTTATACTGCTTGAAGCGGTTAATATGGGCACGGACTCTAATGGCAAGCAGTTGCCACGAATGGTATCCATTAAGTCATTATGTACAAGTAGCCTCTTGTAAGTAGCAGAGAATTGTCTCGCTGTGGGATTATCATTATGGCCTCCCATACTTCTTACTTGACCAAAGAATAGTTCAATATGATCCTGACTGAATTTGTAGGTCATCAAAAATTGTAAAGGCCCATCATCTGATGCAATAGAGGTTTCGTACAGAATCTGAAGACTTCGTATGCAATAGAGAAAGCCAATGAAACCAGTTTTTCTATTTGATTTTAAGATGTCTTTACCATCCTGAAGTCTCAAAGATCTGATATAAGTTTCTGCTTTTATTAGAAAATCTTTGTCACTTGCATTATTCTTCTGAATTGGGCTTTTAAATCCTTTGGCATTTAGATTTCGAGAATTTAATATGTCAAATAAGGTGTTGAATACCATAATGAATTCAATAGTAGCTTCACTTCCCTCAAATTCACTTATTTTTTCATCAAGGCAGAATTTTAAAGAAGTTGCAACAGACTCACTAAGGAGCTGTGTCGCTAACTTAACGTTCATCTTTTTTTTCATCCACGCAACATGAGCAGTCCTGAGCTTATTACCTAAGTGAAGTTCCTCCTTTTCTTGGAGTCTGTACAAATTTTCTATGTACTCCCATTTCACATAATTTCCATTATCAATCAAAATTTTTTTATCTCCAAAACAATTTCTAACAAGTTTTATCATGTGACATGGACCTAGAAGTACACATACTGGTTTCTGTGTTACAGGATGATTAAAAGCCGATTCTATGGTGTCGTTTTCAAAGGTGCAGCCAAGATTCTTTATCATAGACAGATTTGAAGATGTCCCATCACAAGTAAGAGATATAACTGTAATGCCTACTGAATGAAGTTTAGTCAAGCACTGCTTTACTAAATTACTTCTCTCTGTAGCACCTAGCCCTGCAATTAAATATCCAACAGGCATTTTCCAACTGCCATTCACTGCCACAGTCATAAATATCAGTGCCTCCTTTGCTACAGGGAGATTGTCATTATCCAGTTCTGTTCCCATATCGATGTAACCATGACACCTTTTCCCATCCCATTCCACTTGCTTTCTTATCACTATTTCATCCATCATTAATGAACACAACAATGGTTTACCTGTTTTAGCACATTCTTCCGAACGTAATTTCATTGCTGAAAAAGCAGATTCCGTGAAACCTGGTCTGCCATCTATACCTTGATACCATTTCTGAATAGTTCTTGGATGAGGCAAACGTGTATCGAAAACTTTTCTCACGTAACGGTAAGCATGCGGGGAATAAAAGTTAAGAGTAAGAGCAAAACTTTGTAGTTCAGGCGAATAAGAAGTTGGACGTGGTTGGTTACTGTGCTTTGCAGTCTGTCTTTTGAGATCTTGTACACCACTGGTGCAATTCTCTAATAAACCTAAACTCTCATCACTTATGAAACGCTTTCTTTTTAGTTCTAATATTACATTTTAAAGATCACTTTCTTTTCACGAGACGCCTCTTTGATTGCTGTAGGACTTTGATCTTTTTAGATTGCACAAGTTTTCGTTTAAGATTTTTCACTTCATTAGCAACATTATAGCAAAATATTTGAAAGGGCTCTTTAACTGTTAATAAAGAATCCTTTTCATTCCCCGGTGCATGATTCGATGTGTCGGTGCCAGAACGATTCGTTGGCAGCTTTCTTTTTGGAGCAATGTTTTCCTTAAAATATTCTGGAAATCCTTCAAAGATACTAGGAACGGCGCCACTATGAAGTCGTACACATGACAAAGATGTCCGGTCTATGTCTTCTCTGAAATGTTTCGAACTTAAACGAGAATAATTGGTAGGAGTAAAGTTTTCTCGCCGCATCTTCCTAACCCATTTGTCTTTTAGTGCCTCATCTTTCGGAAACCTGCGAAATAAGAGCAAGTTCTTTAAGATTTTGTCCTTCAGTTGAGAAAGAAATTACACACACATACACACAGAAAATTGCAAAGCTTCCTTTGAAAAAGCAGCTATTGTAATGGTGCAAATCCTTCGACATTTATTTGTATAGATATTTTGCTATTCTAGTGCTATAAAATAATTGAAATGAGAATATGGGATTTTGAACTTTGGAAACTCTGGTGCAGCCGAGGGCTTACACACAAGACATCTTCAGTTTCTGGCTATCACGTGGCTGGTAATGACTTTTGGCTACACGTGAGTTTAGAAATTAATCATATAAATTTTGTATCCCTATTGTATCATAAGATGACTTACCGATGAAATGTGATTTTAGGATCCCTGATCTTGTTCATCCTTGCAGTACAGCCATAAGCAGCACAAGATACTGGCATTATGTATGAATAAGGTTAACTCACTGGAAGATGTTGTCACGACTAGCGCCTCAAGTTAACTAAAAACAATTGAGTGACATCTTAGTCATCGCGAGGTCGCGCACCTGGGTCGACCCCTTCATCGGTCGACCCAGGGATTAAGTTTCCAGTCCCAATATGGCGGCCAGCGACCTGAGTGGCTTCACTTATCCCGCAGCAAGGCGTCTCCTCCCATTATTCCTCCAATATTCATATGCTATTCATCAAAAAGGAGGCCGTATCAAACAGGTGAATGTGAAGTGTTACATTTGCATCAAGAATATGCTCCTAAAGGGGGTGTGAGCAGCAGCAACATTCCTTTAATATCAAGGAGATTATGCTCCTTCAAAATGCCAAGAGCATACTTAGGCTATAAGGAAGTGGTTCAGTAGGAATTTGAAAATAAAATTTTTCGGCAATAAAGGGTCTGTTGACAATATGTGAAGGTAGTGAGTGAAATCTTCATTCATTAAAAAACTTTATTTTTGAGTTTTGAAGATTTTCAATCATAATGAAGCACTTAGACATTTTGATTTTTGCGTGCAGACTTTCTACAAACTAATCTTAAGCTTTATTCTTACATCTATTCTTTCAACTAGTCTTGTTATTAAGTTTAGTCCTTCGTATGGTTAGTTACATTACCTGAAAGATTTACCCCTTGCTAGCGAGTGAATTGATATGATGGTAGTTTCAAATGCTTGTGAGACTGTGTAAGTCTCCAGCATATGGTGTCCAAGATGAGCTGTTTAAGGGAAAGTCTTTCAATTCTAGGATCTTTTTAGTTCTGGCGCTGTTGTAGGTAGGTCGTCTTTGATTGCTTTGGCTTCAGCAGTACAAAGCTGTGAAGGTAAATTTTATTTAAAATTTTTTTTTAGTAACTGTGGATGTGACAGCTCTTCAAAGTAGTTACAATTTAACTGTTGTAGGTGGGGCTGACAGTGCATCATATGGCTTCAAAGTAAAACTTTAAAGGGAAAACTTTTAGCGAGTAGCCCCATATGTAGTCTCTAGTTTTTACTACTGTATTTCAAGCTATGGTTAGGTTATAATTAGTTTTATTCCCATATCAAGCCCTATGGGTGTCAATTAGCAGTTATGGGTTGGGTCTTTGAATGGTACTTATAATATACAGCTCATGTGTAGTAGGTCTTGGAAGTTGATCTCTGAAGGCTAATACAGTAATTAGTTTAGGTATTCATTCTTAAAAAAGATATGCCACATAAAAAGTGCAGATTTATACGACCAAACCCTAATTCATTTTCTTAGAAACAAGATTTCAGAGGACTGGTAAAAATTTTTTCTTTGTAGAGCCAAGATTACTTTGAACAATTAGAATGTGAGTGTCTAGTGGCCAAAGTATGATCTGTTGAATTAACTAGTAAACATAATCTTACATGCTGAATAACACTTTGGCCTCGTGGCTTGAACAAGAATCTAATAAAAAAAATCTTGTTTACAATGGAAACAATTAGGTTTACATCCCAATGTCTCGCTGTTTTGCTTTTTTTTCCCGGGGGGCGTGGTGGTTGGAGTTGGTAAAGTGTTATAAAATGCTACTGGTTGGTTATAAGACAATTGGCCAGAAGAATATCACTAGACTACACAAGTCAAAAGTTTAAATCCCCATATTTTAATTTCTATAGCTTATGCCAAACTGAAGATGTGAACATAACTGTTAAGGAGTTTTGTTCACAAGAATTTGTGAAAAGGCGAGGGTATTTTTAAAAGCTTATATCAAGAATCTATCACAAAGGATTGTGTCAACAGGTGAATGTAAAATTTACGTTTAGTTTACCATTAATGTCAAGAACATACTCCTTCAAAATACCAAGAACTTACTTAGGATAGAAAAGTGCCTGTGAGTAGGAACTTGAAAATATACATTTTTCAGCTAAAGAGGGTTTGATAAGCTAACATTTGAAGGTAGTGAGTGGAATTTACAGAAACTTAATTTGTAATCTATGTAACAAACTTAACAAATGCCAGTTTTGAGTATTGGTGAACATTCAACCATGATGAAGCAGTAAGTGAACATTTTCACTGACTGCCGTCAAAAACTTTTAAGCCTTATTCTTACATCATTTAAAGTAGTCTTGTTTATGTTTAGTCTCTTATTAGGGCAGTTGATAAGTTACATTGCCTGAAAGATTTACCCCTTGCAAGCAAGTGAATTAACTTTATAGTATCTGATGCTTGGAAGGCGCTGCAAGTGGAAGGCGCTGCAAGAAGTAGAGCCTCTTAGCATCTTTGAAGTTTTGACAATTTTGTAGGTAGGTCTATTTAGTGATTGCTGTGGCTTCAGCCGTACAAGCTGTCATGGTAAATTTGATTAATATTCATTATTTTGAAGAGTAATTGAGACAGCTTTTCAAGTAGGTAGTTTGCTTAGGTTAACCCTATGCAAAGCATTCACTTCCATTTGACAGGCTAACATTTCTGGGTTGGACTATTTAGCTTTACATTGGGCTGGAAATGCAGTGTGATTAAAATGTATTATACATCTTTATAGGTAGGACTGGTAGTTATTGCTGCTGGCTTTTAAGCGGTTTATATTTTAATTCTCAATTAGACCTCATTGGTGTCAATTAGCAGTTATGGGTTGGGGTTATGAATGGATAGTCCGAACAAGGTAGATAGAAACCGGCCAACAATCACTTATCAAAGTTCCCGTCAATATCCACTTCTGTATTTAGGCCACTGACGTTTCCTTTGTACGGTCGGGTACCGGGGCTATAAACGTTTATTGGGATTAACGTACGAACACCCACACTCCTTCAGTATACCTCCCTTTATTGCATTTTCTTTGCCTGACTGAAATTCCCCCCGGGAAAACTAGCCTAGGATTGATTTCCCCCCAGGGGGAATTTTGGACCAAGGGTATCCCCCCCACCAGGCCATTTCTCCCCCCTCCCCCACATGTATCCACCTTTGCGGCGTGTTTAGTAAAAGCCCGTTGGGGATTTCCGTATAAACATAAACGAAAGACTATAACAAAAATGACCCCCAAGAGGTAGTTTAGTCGTGATTATCGATAATTATCCTGTGTGGCAAGGAAGGCTGTTGTTGCTAGACGTCGCCGCCATAGCCATACTCTTATAACAGTAGTGGGGTTGGGGGAATCTTGGCCCAGAGGGGGGAATATTATCCTGGGACGAAATTCCCGTAAGGGGAAATATATCCTGGGCCATATTTCCCCCGGGGGGAATTTTGGACGGGGAAATGCGGACTGTTACACTGGGACCACCTATTGGAGTGCTGGTACACGGTGGTGGGAGTAGTTTCGTGTATTTTAATCAGTCACCTTGGGGGGCAGTTTGTCGGGGTGAGGGCGACTCCGGAAATACCTATGCTGATGTCCTTACATTTTGCTGTTATGTATTTAAATGTGTGCTAGTATGTGTATGCATGTACTAGTATGTATGCATGTACTGGCATGTACTAGTATGTATTTCATACTTATGAACGTCCTATATTACCTGAATGTTTACGGAACATAAATTATAGTACTTTTCAAGTTAGAAACTTTATCAGACATTTAAGTTTGTGAAGATAACCCGGACAAGTTTACAGGACATAAAAAATTAAATTTTGAAAGTAAAACTTTTTTACAAGATCATTTACGTCAGTTATTTACAAGACACCTAAAGAAACTACAGGAAACGAAAGTTTATAAATTTTAAGATGTAATTTTTAAGTTACATTCCTTTACAAAACTTTTTACGTCCCTTAAAACAACTACACCTATTTTCGAGACTCAAATCACTTTGATAATTTGAGCATTTTCTTTGTTTTAGATCTATCAGATTTAATTTTATGTAGAACTCTCATTCTGAGAAACATGGGACATCTTACAATGTGATGACAGCAGGAGGTAGAGAGATCATATTTTTCAATGTGGTGCCAAAAACCGCACTACTTCCTTTCCTGGTTTTAAACTATCTCCATGGTGGATGTTGAACAATGTCTCCATTTTCCTTAATTTCGAAAAAAAAATTAGGTACTTGGTATTTTTAGTTTCTGTACAACGTTGATCTAAGTGCCTTTCACACTTTTCGCTTACACCCCAAAAACTGATATCGTGGAAATTTAAATGCCTTGTTACTACTAATATAACAATGGCCCTCTTCATCAGCAACCTTTTCCAAAGTTTTCGTCTCTTCCTCAAAATCCTGAGTATTTGTTTCTTCAGTTATCTCTTCATCTCCATCCATAGAAGCAAACGTCGTGCGTCTTCGTCCGTAGAAGCAAACGTCGTGCGTCTTCGTCCGTAGAAGCAAACGTCGTGCGTCTTCGTCCGTAGAAGCAAACGTCGTGCGTCTTCGTCCGTAGAAGCAAACGTCGTGCGTCTTCGTCCGTAGAAGCAAACGTCGTGCGTCTTCGTCCGTAGAAGCAAACGTCGTGCGTCTTCGTCCGTAGAAGCAAACGTCGTGCGTCTTCGTCCGTAGAAGCAAACGTCGTGCGTCTTCGTCCGTAGAAGCAAACGTCGTGCGTCTTCGTCCGTAGAAGCAAACGTCGTGCGTCTTCGTCCGTAGAAGCAAACGTCGTGCGTCTTCGTCCGTAGAAGCAAACGTCGTGCGTCTTCGTCCGTAGAAGCAAACGTCGTGCGTCTTCGTCCGTAGAAGCAAACGTCGTGCGTCTTCGTCCGTAGAAGCATACGTCATGGCAGACAGTTCATTTTCCATTGGATTCCCTGACATATCGTCATTTGATAAGTTTTTTCCCTGGTTAGTGAACACTCCTTTAGATATAATCATGACATGCATTGTTGGAATTCCAATTATTTGCAATGAGGAAACTCCCCCCCGCCCCCAGAAGATAAGATTTCACTGTTTAAATGCAACTGCAGAGGATGATCGTAGCAAATTCCCATGTCTAAAACAGCCTAACATAATGTTCTAGTCTCTTGATTCAGCCTGTAGGTTAATATGTATGCCACATTATATTTACTTTTCAGCATATGTAACCTAGGCAAAGACAGACATGAAACAGATAGTTCCCTTCTGGAACTGATAGAGATTTTTCCTCTGCATACTCTCAATGTTTTTGCAGTCTTTTCCATGTCCTCCAGTATATTGTTCACTCAAATTCAGTCCGTATGCATTTCTAGATCTTTGTGTCGTATGGTACCCTAGAATCGAACAACTCGAACCATAAGTCGGCAAGCTTCATGAAGTATCTAGTGCTTTTCCAGTGCATACGTGTCAAAAGTCTTTCTTTCCTATAAAAATCTAAAGCCTTCGATGTTTCTGAAGGGAGCTTCACTGCTTTTCTTACAATCATACGCTTTGTACCAGTTACACTTAAATTCTCCTAAGTTAAGCAGAAAGTAGGCCTCGCATCACTTACACTTCCTACTATTATTTCGCGAACACACCCGCCGTCTACAAAATTTCCATTGCTTACTTGGAAACCTGCGTCAAGGAAATTTTCTCACCAGTGATGAGGGCCATCGGCAAACTCATTCTCCGGATCATCTGGATATTTAAAACACTGTCTGTTCCTACGTTGATACTTTTCCAGTCGAACATTTGTTGGGCCCGTATCACTTACCATGGCTACCACAGAAAAACTAGACTCCAATTTAAAAATTAACACAAATAATTCCTTAGTAATTGTAATAAGTTGTTTCCATGGCTGTATAATACCCCTAGTCAAGGCACACGGGATTTTGGGGCATACAATGTCTGTTCCTCTCTCATAAAACCAAACAGATTATTCCTCAAATGATAAAACGCTCAAACTGGAGGATTCCCTCATCGTCTCTTTTCTCTCAATATTTGTAACAGTGTACGGAATTCCCGGTTCCACACTTATTCTTTATGTCCAACGTCTGAGGGTACTTTCTATAGGGAAGGTCATTTTACATCCTTACGTAGGTACCTATAGCCCTTAGGACTTTATTCAAGGTTATTGCACTACTTACAAGCTTTGACCAATGTTTTATGTATTTTCCCTGCATGATATTTGCTTCGAGAGAAGAAAACAAATTTCCAAGGTAAAAATTCTGCAACACGAAACTTCAGTACTCAGTTTCTCAAATTTTTTAAAAGCTAACCTTTATCCTTTCCACCGTTTTCTTTCTAAGGCGAGGTTATTTCTTAATCATGTA
Source organism: Macrobrachium rosenbergii (assembly GCF_040412425.1). Taxonomy (NCBI): domain Eukaryota; kingdom Metazoa; phylum Arthropoda; class Malacostraca; order Decapoda; family Palaemonidae; genus Macrobrachium; species Macrobrachium rosenbergii. The sequence goes on from NC_089749.1 coordinate 26,372,417, forward strand.
ACATCAAGCAGTTGACGTTGCAAGTCCTCTAATTTTTTGGCAGGTTCTTTTAGCTCCGCCTGTTCCCAGTCTTGCCTGCATACCATATTCCTCTTATCAATGTGAAGTGTTGCAGAAACCCCTGCTTCTATTTCTCCCACTAGGCGCTTTTGACTCAAATTCTCTACTCGTAATATTCTTAGTGTTGCAGACGAATCGTCGTCTGAAACTGATACAATGAAGAATAGTAATTCCAACGAAAAGTATAATTCTTTCTGTATTTACGCATAGTAACAAGCATTTATATAATCTTAGTGTTAATGTCTACCTGTCCATCAAATAGTAACACCAACCTTGAGGCTTACGCATATGAGTTGGAAGTGCCCGACTCTTTAGACTTCATCTTGCTGATGGCACCTGTAATCCCAGAAGCTCCAGCTTAGTCTCTTCTATATGCACTATATTCAAAATGCCTGCTGCATATTCTGTGTGTAGGGGGACTGAAATAGTCTTTCCTTCGACAGATGAATCTTTTTCCTTGGTACGAGGGCTTGAGGGAAGCGAAGAAAAGAAATTAAGTAGTTTTTTCTGCTATTTGAATAGCACCCAAATACTGCACACAGTATTGTAATTTTCAGTTCTTAAATAATTGAAAATTACAATGTCTAGAGAAAGAAGTAATAACTGCTTTAATATCTTAAGTGACCCAAGATAAAAGTGACCCAAGATAAAAGTGACCCAAGATAAAAGTGACCCAAGATAAAAGTGACCCAAGATAAAAGTGACCCAAGATAAAAGTGACCCAAGATAAAAGTGACCCAAGATAAAAGTGACCCAAGATAAAAGTGACCCAAGATAAAAGTGACCCAAGATAAAAGTGACCCAAGATAAAAGTGACCCAAGATAAAAGTGACCCAAGATAAAAGTGACCTTTAACGAACTGAAGCAGCAGCCTGGTGGCCTGTTGTGATCTCTGCCATCCAGTGTATGCTCAATAGAAAGGTGCACATTCTCAAACTAAATTCCTGCCAGCCTGATAAATTAAGTGGCCGTCGACCAGCCGAACTCTTGATTACTTTATTGCAACGGAATCTGTTGTTGGTTAATTTTACAATATTAAAGCAACTAGGGCGTTTATACGTTAAATTTAACAGTGCCGTGCAAAAAATTCAAAGATTTAACTCTCGATCCCTAGATAGAACGGAAACATCATCATTACTTAATTCACAGCCGCTGCAAAGATCCATGACATTTGCGGGCGTAAATCAAAGGACGAATTGAGAGCAAGGTCGACAAACCAAGCCGAAGCGGGCGTAATCCTAAGCCTTGTGTGATCATGAAATTACTCATTTCGGTCGGGTAAGTGTTGTCAGGTGTATGTTAGGATGAAGAATTAAGTTATCTTCTCTGTTTTGCATGTAACGGACTATTTACCCAGATAAAGGCTGCGCGACTGTTTTGAGTTTTGCTTGCTAGTAGTTTTTGCTACTGGCTTTCAAGTTTGTTTTTTAGTTCCTAAGCAGACCCCATTGTTGTCAATTAGCAGTTATGGGTTGGGGTTATTGATGGACAGTCCGAAGAGAGTAGACTGAAAAGGCGGACTCTCAAACCGCCTGCAGAAAATCTCGCTTGTTGTTCTTGAAGTCGATTGCTTAAGGCTAATAACATGTTTTCGTATTCATTCTTGAAAAAAAATATAAACTTTTTTAATTTAACAAATAAAACCCTAACTATATCATTTCTTGGAAACTAAGATTCAGTGGACCAGCAGAAATTTTTCTCAAATGCCTTTGTAGAGCAAAGTTCACTTTGAGCACATAGCATGCAAGTGTTCAGTATTATAAGTGTGCTGTTTACTTGACTTTTAAATAAAGTCTTAGTGTTGAATAACATTGACCTTGAGGCCTAAAAATAAATATTTAATCAAAATCAGTTACAATGGTAGCCATTAGGCTTAGATTCCAATGGGTTGATGTTTATAGTTATTCTTTTTCGGTTGGCAGTGCGGGGGTGTGGGGGGTGGGGGAACTATAGTTTAACACTGCTGGACAGTATACTTCAGTATATCAGTATACTACAGAAGTAAGTTTGTCCCCATATTGTAATCTCGAAGACTGGCATCAAACTGAAGATGTGAAAATAGTGTCAAGGAGTTTTATTCACAAGGACTTGTGAAACAAAGCGAGAGTAGTTTCCAGATTATTCATATCAAGAATCAAAAAGGGTCCAGTCAAACAGGTGAATGTAATGTGTTTAACATTTGCATCAAGAATATGCCTCCAAAGAACATGCTTCCTCAAAATACCAAGAACATAACTCTGGTTAAAAAAAAAAAAAAAAAAAAAAAAAATTTGAGTAAGAACAAGGACATATAAATTTTCCACAAATGGTCTGACAAAAGATGTGAAGGTAGTGAGTGGGATTTTCATTCATTAAAGAAAACGTTGATTAGTCAACGTAGCTGAAACTTGAAAGATGGATATCCTAATTTTTCAGTGTTGAAGATTTTCAACCATAATGAAGCACTAAGTAGACATTTTGATTTTTTCATGCAGACTTCAAATTGTTCTTAAGCTTTACTCTTATTAGTTTGATAGCCTTGTTAGAAAGTTTAGTCTTTCGTATGCTTAGTTACATTACCTGAAAGATTTACCCCTGGCTAGCAAGTGAGTTGATATGATAGTAGTTGCAGATGCTTGTTGGGCTCTCTCTCCAGCGTTGTGGAAAAGATGAACTGTTTAAGGGAAAGTCTTTTCATTCTAGTATCTCTCTAGATTTGACATTATTGTAGGTAGGTCTGTTTTGATTGCTATGGCTTCGGCAGCACAAAGCTGTCATGGTAAATTTTACTCAATTTACATTTCTTTTTTTTTAGTAATTGTGGGTGTGACAGCTCTTCAAAGTAGGCGATTTTAACTGTTCTAGGTGTTGTAGATGGGGCTGACAGTGCATCATATGACTTTCAAAAACTTTTAAAGGGGAAACTTTTACCAAGCAGCCCCATATGTTGACACTAGTATTTTCACTACTGGCTTTCAAGCTGCTGTTAGTTTTATTCCTTATCAGGCCCTATGGGTATCAATTAGCAGTTATGGGTTGGGTCTTTAAATGGCACTTTAATATACAGCTCATGTGTAGTAAGTCTTGGAAGTTGATCTCTGAACGCTAATGTTTTGGTGTTCATTCCTGAAAAAAAGATATCAATAAATTTATGAAAAATTAAACCCTGACTACATTTTCTTAATATTTCAGAGGACTGATGGAAATTTTTTTGTCTTACTAGAGCGAAGGTTACTTTTGAATGATTAGGATTGTGAATGTTCAGTAGCCAATGTATGTACTGTTGAATAAAACATAATCGTTAAGTTTTGAATAACACGGTATGGCCTTGTGGCCTAAGCATAAGAATTGAATAAAAATCTTGGTTACAAGAGAAGCCATCAGGTTTATATCCGTGTGTCGCTGTATAGCTTTTTTTTTTTTTTTTTGGTGGGGGCGGGCGCTTGTTGATACGATGCTACAGGTTGGCTATAGCACTGCTGGGCAGAATATCACTATGCTACAGAAGTGCACAAGTTTAAACCTCCATAATGTAATCTCTAAGGACTGATGCCAAACTAAAGATGTAAAACTAGTGTCTGAGTTTTATTCACAAGGATTTGTGAAACAAGGCAAGAGTAGTGTTTAGAGACCCAATCAGTAATCCATCAAAAAGCAATCGGTATCAAACAGGTGAATGTGAAGTCTCTTGCATTTGCATCAAGAATATGCTCCTTCTAAAGGGGGGTGTGAGCAGCAGCAACTAGTTTTTTGTTATCAAGAAATGCTCCTTCAAAATACCAAGGACATAATTGCTATAAAAAAGTGGTAGAGTAGAAACTTGAAAATTATAAATTTTTCAGCATTAAAGGGTCTAATAACTTGGATATGAAAGGTAGTGAGTGGAACTTTCATTCATTAAAAACTTGGATTAATCAAAGTACCAGAATCTTTAGATACCTTAATTTTTTAGTTTTGGTGAAGATTTTTAATCATAAAGCACCAAGTAGACATTTTGATTTTTTCATGCAGACTTTGTTCAAACTAAACTAAGCATTCTTAAATCTGTTTAGCTAGTCTATTAAGTATAGCCTTTCGTATGACTGTTAAGTTACATTGCCTGAAAGATTTACCCCTTGCCAGCAAGTGAATTGATATGATAGTAGTGTCAGGGCTTGTAAGGCTCTGTAAGAGTGTCTCCATATGGTGTTAAAGAATGGTGTTAAAGAGGAGGTGTTTAAGGGGAAATCTTTCAATTCTAGTACTGTATCTTTGTAGTTTTGACATTGCTGTAAGTAGTTCTGTTCTGATGCTATGGCTTCAGCAGTAAAGCTGTCCTAGTGGATTTTACTAAATTTTCAGTATTTTGTTAGTAATTGTGGGTGTGACAGTTCTGCAAAGTAGGCAGTTTGCTTGTTGACTTTTGAAGGGAAAACCTTTACTGTACCAAGCAGTTCCATAATTACAGTAGCTGTTCTTACTACTGGCTTTCAAGCTGCTGTTAATTTCATTCCCTATCAGGCCCTATGGGTATCAATTAGCAGTTATGGGTTGGGTCTTTAAATGGCACTTTTAATATACAGCTCAGGTGTAGTAAGTCTTGGAAGTTGATCTCTGAACGCTAATATTTTGGTGTTCATTCCTGAAAAAAAAGATAGCAATAAATTTATGAAAAATTAAACCCTGACTACATTTTCTAATTTCAGGACTGGTGGAAATTTTTTTCTCAATCTTAATAGAGCGAAGGTTACTTTTGAATGATTAGGATTGTGAATGTTCAGTAGCCAATGTATGTACTGTTGAATAAAACATAATCGTTAAGTTTTGAATAACACGGTATGGCCTTGTGGCCTAAGCATAAGAATTGAATAAAAATCTTGGTTACAAGAGAAGCCATCAGGTTTATATCCGTGTGTCGCTGTATAGCTTTTTTTTTTTTTTTTTTTGGTGGGGGCGGGCGCTTGTTGATACGATGCTACAGGTTGGCTATAGCACTGCTGGGCAGAATATCACTATGCTACAGAAGTGCACAAGTTTAAACCTCCATAATGTAATCTCTAAGGACTGATGCCAAACTAAAGATGTAAAACTAGTGTCTGAGTTTTATTCACAAGGATTTGTGAAACAAGGCAAGAGTAGTGTTTAGAGACCCAATCAGTAATCCATCAAAAAGCAATCGGTATCAAACAGGTGAATGTGAAGTCTATTGCATTTGCATCAAGAATATGCTCCTTCTAAAGGGGGGTGTGAGCAGCAGCAACTAGTTTTTTGTTATCAAGAAATGCTCCTTCAAAATACCAAGGACATAATTATGCTATAAAAAAGTGGTAGAGTAGAAACTTGAAAATTATAAATTTTTCAGCATTAAAGGGTCTAATAACTTGGATATGAAAGGTAGTGAGTGGAACTTTCATTCATTAAAAACTTGGATTAATCAAAGTACCAGAATCTTTAGATACCTTAATTTTTTAGTTTTGGTGAAGATTTTTAATCATAAAGCACCAAGTAGACATTTTGATTTTTTCATGCAGACTTTGTTCAAACTAAACTAAGCATTCTTAAATCTGTTTAGCTAGTCTATTAAGTATAGCCTTTCGTATGACTGTTAAGTTACATTGCCTGAAAGATTTACCCCTTGCCAGCAAGTGAATTGATATGATAGTAGTGTCAGGGCTTGTAAGGCTCTGTAAGAGTGTCTCCATATGGTGTTAAAGAATGGTGTTAAAGAAGAGGTGTTTAAGGGGAAATCTTTCAATTCTAGTACTGTATCTTTGTAGTTTTGACATTGCTGTAAGTAGTTCTGTTCTGATGCTATGGCTTCAGCAGTAAAGCTGTCCTAGTGGATTTTACTAAATTTTCAGTATTTTGTTAGTAATTGTGGGTGTGACAGTTCTGCAAAGTAGGCAGTTTGCTTGTTGACTTTTGAAGGAAAACCTTTACTGTACCAAGCAGTTCCATAATTACAGTAGCTGTTCTTACTACTGGCTTTCAAGCTGCTGTTAATTTCATTCCCTATCAGGCCCTATGGGTATCAATTAGCAGTTATGGGTTGGGTCTTTAAATGGCACTTTAATATACAGCTCAGGTGTAGTAAGTCTTGGAAGTTGATCTCTGAACGCTAATATTTTGGTGTTCATTCCTGAAAAAAGATAGCAATAAATTTATGAAAAATTAAACCCTGACTACATTTTCTTATTTCAGGACTGGTGGAAATTTTTTTCTCAATCTTAATAGAGCGAAGGTTACTTTTGAATGATTAGGATTGTGAATGTTCAGTAGCCAATGTATGTACTGTTGAATAAAACATAATCGTTAAGTTTTGAATAACACGGTATGGCCTTGTGGCCTAAGCATAAGAATTGAATAAAAATCTTGGTTACAAGAGAAGCCATCAGGTTTATATCCGTGTGTCGCTGTATAGCTTTTTTTTTTTTTTTTGGGGGGGGGGGGCGGGCGCTTGTTGATACGATGCTACAGGTTGGCTATAGCACTGCTGGGCAGAATATCACTATGCTACAGAAGTGCACAAGTTTAAACCTCCATAATGTAATCTCTAAGGACTGATGCCAAACTAAAGATGTAAAACTAGTGTCTGAGTTTTATTCACAAGGATTTGTGAAACAAGGCAAGAGTAGTGTTTAGAGACCCAATCAGTAATCCATCAAAAAGCAATCGGTATCAAACAGGTGAATGTGAAGTCTATTGCATTTGCATCAAGAATATGCTCCTTCTAAAGGGGGGTGTGAGCAGCAGCAACTAGTTTTTTGTTATCAAGAAATGCTCCTTCAAAATACCAAGGACATAATTATGCTATAAAAAAGTGGTAGAGTAGAAACTTGAAAATTATAAATTTTTCAGCATTAAAGGGTCTAATAACTTGGATATGAAAGGTAGTGAGTGGAACTTTCATTCATTAAAAACTTTGATTAATCAAAGTACCAGAATCTTTAGATACCTTAATTTTTTAGTTTTGGTGAAGATTTTTAATCATAAAGCACCAAGTAGACATTTTGATTTTTTCATGCAGACTTTGTTCAAACTAAACTAAGCATTCTTAAATCTGTTTAGCTAGTCTATTAAGTATAGCCTTTCGTATGACTGTTAAGTTACATTGCCTGAAAGATTTACCCTTGCCAGCAAGTGAATTGATATGATAGTAGTGTCAGGGCTTGTAAGGCTCTGTAAGAGTGTCTCCATATGGTGTTAAAGAATGGTGTTAAAGAAGAGGTGTTTAAGGGGAAATCTTTCAATTCTAGTACTGTATCTTTGTAGTTTTGACATTGCTGTAAGTAGTTCTGTTCTGATGCTATGGCTTCAGCAGTAAAGCTGTCCTAGTGGATTTTACTAAATTTTCAGTATTTTGTTAGTAATTGTGGGTGTGACAGTTCTGCAAAGTAGGCAGTTTGCTTGTTGACTTTTGAAGGGAAAACCTTTACTGTACCAAGCAGTTCCATAATTACAGTAGCTGTTCTTACTACTGGCTTTCAAGCTGCTGTTAATTTCATTCCCTATCAGGCCCTATGGGTATCAATTAGCAGTTATGGGTTGGGTCTTTAAATGGCACTTTAATATACAGCTCAGGTGTAGTAAGTCTTGGAAGTTGATCTCTGAACGCTAATATTTTGGTGTTCATTCCTGAAAAAAAAGATAGCAATAAATTTATGAAAAATTAAACCCTGACTACATTTTCTTATTTCAGGACTGGTGGAAATTTTTTTCTCAATCTTAATAGAGCGAAGGTTACTTTTGAATGATTAGGATTGTGAATGTTCAGTAGCCAATGTATGTACTGTTGAATAAAATATAATCGTTAAGTTTTGAATAACACGGTATGGCCTTGTGGCCTAAGCATAAGAATTTAAAGATACCTTAATTTTTGAGTTTTGGTGAAGATTTTTAATCATAATGAAGCACCAAGTAGACATTTTGATTTTTTCATGCAGACTTTGTTCAAACTAAACTAAGCATTCTTATATCTGTTTAGCTAGTCTATTAAGTATAGCCTTTATGACTGTTAAGTTACATTGCCTGAAAGATTTACCCCTTGCCAGCAAGTGAATTGATATGATAGTGGTGTCAGGGCTTGTAAGGCTCTGTAAGAAAGTGTCTCCATCATATGGTGTTAAAGAATGGTGTTAAAGGTGTGTTTAAGAGGAAATCTTTCAATTCTAGTACTGTATCTTTGTAGTTTTGACATTGCTGTAAGTAGTTCTGTTCTGATGCTATGGCTTCAGCAGTAAAGCTGTCCTAGTGGATTTTACTAAATTTTCAGTATTTTGTTAGTAATTGTGGGTGTGACAGTTCTGCAAAGTAGGCAGTTTGCTTGTTGACTTTTGAAGGGAAAACCTTTACTGTACCAAACAGCTCCATAATTAGACAGTAGCTGTTCTTACTACTGGCGTTCAACAGCAGTTATGGACTGGGTCTTTGAGTGGTACTTTATATACAGTACAGCAAGAGCCAATCTTGACTTCCAAACAGCTTGCAGAAAATCTCGTGTGTAGTAGGTCGGTCTTGGAAGTTGGTCGCTGAAGGTTAATATTCCCTTAAAGATTACACTTTGTAAATTTGACTAAACCCTAACTATATTTTCTTGAACAAGATTCAGAGGACATAGAATTTTCTTAAATACCTTTGTGGAGCAACAATTACTTTGAACAATTAGGATGTGTGTGTTTAGTAACCTAATCATGTGCCATTGAATTTAAACAATCTTGTTAGAGGTGAATAGTACTGTTTGGCCTCATGACCTAAAAATGTCAATCTTGGTTACATTGGAAGCCATTACATTTATATCCCAATGCCTCACTGTTCAGCTTTTTTTGGGGGGGGATGGGATGGTAAAATGCTACAGTTGAGTTAAAACACTGCTAGCAAAACTTATCACTATACTACAGAATTAGAGTGAAAGTTTAAATCCCTATATTGTAATTGGTAGGCTGTGTAGTGTCCCTGTCATTTGGTACTTAGGGTAAGTTGTTTAAGGGTTAATTTTTAGTTCTAGTATTTCCGTAGTTTTGACACTGTGCTAGGCCTATCTAGATTTTACTGAAAGTTCATTGACAACTTTGATAAGTTGTGGGTGAAACAGCTCTTCAAAATAGCTAATTTCTATAGGTTAATCCCAAGCAAGGTGCGGTAGATTTAAGAATTATCAGCAGCTATTTCTTTCTGGGAACCCTGCTGGGTATGTGGAGTGGCAACCCTAGATGGGTAGGTTAGCGGGTGAGTGGGTCTGGAATTTTGGTTTTGTGGGGTTAGGTAGGTTGTGAGTGCGCTCTCAGGATAGTGTTGGCTTTTCTAAACTGCAGAAAATCTCGTGTGAAGTAGGTCTTGGAAGCCGATTGCTGAAGGCTAGTAGCCTGATTTGGTATTCATTCCTGGAAAAATAATGGATTAAAATTCAATTTAAATGACAAATTAAATCCTAACCATATTTTCTTAGAAACCAGATTGAAAGGACTTCTTTTAAACTCTTGTAGAGCAAAGATTACTCTGGGAAGACATATTTGTGTTGAGTAGTCTGTGCCATTGAATTTGATGTTACAACCTTTGTAGGGTGTTGAATAGAACATTGCAGTGTTTGGCCTCGTGGCCTAAACATAAGCATTTAAATAGAAATGTTGCAAGTAACGACAGCAGTTTTTTTTTTTTTTTTGGGGGTGTGGAAGGATAATAAAAGTTAGTTCTGTAATAACACTGCTAGACAGGAAATCACTGCATACAGAAGTACATGGCTTAATAAAGACTAATACAAAACTGCAGATGTAAAGTGTAAATGTTTCATGCCACAAGAATACACCCCATCATGGATTTGTAATACAATGAGAGAGTAGTTTTTAGAGAATTCATATAAAGATTTCATCAGAAAGGATCTGGTATCAGAAATGGATAAGTAACTTTTACAATGGCATCAAGAATGCCTCCTTACGTGGTCGTATATAGTGGCATCAAGAATGCCTCCTTACGTGGTTGTATATAGTGGCATTGAAAATGCCTCCTTACGTGGTTGTATATAGTAGCATCGAGAGTGCCTCCTTGCGTGGTTGTATACAGTGGCCATTGAGAATGCCTCCTTACGTGGGTATATATAGTGGCATTGAGAATGCCTCCTTACGTGGGTGTATATACAGTAGTGGCATGGAGAATACCTCCTTACGTGGGTGTATATACAGTAGTGGCAGAGAATGCCTCCTTACGTGGGTGTATATACAGTAGTGGCATAGAGAATGCCTCCTTACGTGGGTGTATATACAGTAGTGGCATAGAGAATGCCTCCTTACGTGGATGTATACACAGTAGTGGCATAGAGAATGCCTCCTTACGTGGGTGTATATACAGTAGTGGCATAGAGAATGCCTCCTCACGTGGGTGTATACACAGTAGGTGAATCGAGAATGCCTCCTCACGTGGGTGTATACACAGTAGGTGAATCGAGAATGCCTCCTCACATGGGTGTATACACAGTAGTGGAATCGAGAATGCCTCCTCAAGTGGGTGTATACACAGTAGTGACATCAAGAATGCCTCCTTACGTAGGTGTATACGAGTAGTAACACTAGTTTACCACTAGTATCAAGAACATGCTCCTCGTAAGTACCAAAAACATACTTGAGGAAAAAAAATGTTTGAGTGGAAACTTGGAAATATGTTATTGCAAACAACGGTCTGATAGCAAACTCGAAGATGTGAAAGTGGAGTAGTTGACATTTAACGTCCATGGGTTGTAAATTAGATTCTAGGTTTATTTTTGTTTTTAAGTATTTAAAATTTTCAACCACAGAACATTTAGTAGAAATTTTGATATCTTCGTTCAGGCCGACATTTTAACGATCATTCAGACTCATCTTAAGCCGCCTCATTACATCTAGACATTTTCTTGTCTTCATTCAGACTACCTTTAAGCTAATTTTAAGCCTTATTCTTACATCTATTAGTTTTGTCTAGTCTTGTTCATTGTTTAGCCCTTTTCCATTGGCAGTGAAGTTACATTGCTGAAAGATTTCTCTAATCTTGCGAGCAAGTAGCTTAACACGACAGTAGTTACTGATGCTAGGAAGGCTGTTAAAAATATTGCCTTCGTCAAATGGTGCTAAGTATGAAGCTGTTTGAGTAAATTTTTAACTCTAGTACTAGTAGTTTTGACATTGTGTAGGTATGTCTATTTAGTGATTGCTATGGCTTTAGCAGTACAAAGCTGTCATAGTAAATTTGAATACTACAAAGATTTTGTTGATAATTGCGGGTGAGACAACTCTTCAAAGCAAACAATTTTCGTTGGGCAACTCTCTACATGGAACTCTATCCCATTTGGCAGACTACCAGTTGCGAATCGGACCATTTAGCCTAATCAGATATCTGACAAGTTACAGGTAGGGCTGGCAGTACATCTTAAGGATTTCAAATAAAAACGTTTAAAGGGAGAACTAGGCAGCTTCATATATACACTAGTAGATTTTACCAATGGCTTTCAAGCTTTTGTTAGGTTATATCTAGATATTCCCGGTCAGGCCCTATGAGTGTCAATTAGCAGTTATGGGTTGGGGTTGAGTGACAGTTATGTAAAGAATATTGTAAGTTGACTCCCAAACAGCTGGCAGAAATTCTCTCGCTCAGGTGTTGAAGCTGATTATTTAAGGCTAATAATAACTTATTTTGGTATTAGTTCCTGAAATAAAATTTGTAAATTTATACAAGTTAAATCCTAACTATATTTTTTTTAGAAAAAAGATTCAGAGGAAATTTTTTTTATATACCTTGTGAAGCAAAGATTACTTGAACCCTTATGTTGTGTTCAGTAGTCTTAAGTATGTACTGTTGAATTTAAACCAAATCTTGTTAGGTGTTAAATAACAATGCTTGGCCTCATGGCCCAAGCATAAATATTTAATCAAAATCTTAGTTACAACAGAAGCCATTTGGCCTAGATTCCTGTCTCGCCGTTCAGTGTTTTTCTTGGGGGTGGGGGGCGCTTTGCAAGGGGAGTAAAATGTTAAAAGTTGGTTATTACACTGCTGGGCAGAATATCACTATATACTACAGAAGTACACAAGTTTCAAATCCCACTTTCCAAACTGAAGATGTGAAAATGTCATGAGTTTATTCACAAGGATTTGTGAAACAAGGCGAGAGTAATTTTTAGAGTATTCATATCAAGAATCCATCAAAAAGGAGCTAGTATCAAGCAGGTAAATATACTGTATAGCCTTTTACATTTGCATAAAAAATACCTCTAAAGGGTGCCTAAGCGACAATAACTAGTTTACTATTGATTTCATGGAGCTACTATTGATTTCGTGAAAGTGCTCCTTCAAAATTCCAAGAATATACTTAGGCTTAAGTAGCTGTGAGCAGAATAAGACTAAATTTTTCAGCAATAAAGGGTCTGATGACAAACTTGAGATGTAAAGGTAGTGAGTGGAATTTTCATTCATAAACAACTTACAATTTAATCTAAGGAATTGTGAATTTTTTTTTAAGATTTCGACCCCACTGAAGCACTGAATAGACACTGATTTCTTCATCCAGACTGTCTTCCAAGTTAATCTTAAGTTTTTTCTTCCATTTATTAATCTATTCTTGTTAATGTTTAATCTGTCTTTGTATGTCAGTTTAGTTACGTGGCCTGAAAGACTTGCACCTTGCAGGCAAGTGATTTATGACAGTTACTTATGCATGAAATGTTTTGGTGCCTCCATTAATATAGTCCCAAGGATAAAGCTGCTACAAGGGTAATTTTTTTTTTATTCTAGTATCTAGTTTTGCCGTTGTAAGTAGGTCTATTTAGTGATTGCTATGGCTTTAGCAGCACAAATCTGTCATGGTAAATTTTACAATGTTCATTGATGAGTAATAAGTGAGACAGCTCTCAAAAATAGGCAATCGGCATTTAACCAAGGATTGGTTAACCCAGGCATTCCCTGGCATTTAGTTGGACAATTTATCTTTTCTTTTGGCGGGGAATATGCTATTAAAATGTATTTTCCACTGAATCAGGTGATTTCATTACTGTTAATACTTAAGACTAGTAGTGCATCACATGGCTTTCAAGTTAAGGCAAGGTGAAAATCTTAAGCTCTTTATGTAGACGCTAGTAGTAGTTTGTTTAAACCTGGCTTTCAAGCTAGCACCAGGTTAGATTTAGTTCTACTACCAAGCAGGCCTTATTGGTGTTAGTTGCAGTTATACAACAGAATAGAATATGGAATTAGGCCAAAGGCCAAGTGCTGGGACCTATAGTCATTCAGTGCTGAAACAGAAATTGAGAGTAAAAAGATGTGTAAAGTGTGACCAGAGGAAAACCTCGCAGTTGCACTATGCATAAATTGTTAGGAGAGTGTGTAAAGTAAGATGGAAGAAAATATGTATGGAGGCACAGTGAAAGGGGTTGCAGCTAGGGGACAAGGGGATGCTGCAAATAACCTTCAGTAATGCCTACAGTGCGCTGCATGAGGTGCACTGATGGCGCTACACCCTTATGGGGAATTGTAGTTATGGGTTGGACTGTTTAGTGGTTAGTGTTGTATATACACGATCTACGAAGTGGATTTTCTATCTTCCAAACAGCTTGCGTGTGTAGTACGTCTTGTTAGTTAAATGCCGAATGCTAATACTGCATCCTGCTTTGATATTCATTTCTGAAAAGATAAATGTAAGTGATAAATTGAACCCTAACTGTTCTCTTAAAAATCAAATTCAGAGGACTGTTAGAAATTTTCAAAACTCGTTAGAGTAAAGGGTGCTTGGAAAAGATGCTTGGAAAAGATATTAGTCTTCAGTAGCCTTAAGTATGTACTGTTGTTGGTAGGGGCTGAAGTGTCGCTGTCATAATCGATTAAGCAAAATGCTAGTTAACAAAGCCACTAGACTTGAATCCCAATGTCTTGCTGTTCAGTTTTGGAGTTGGGTTAGTAGACTGTTAGTAATAACACTGCTGGGCAGAATATCGCTGTTTAAAACACAAGTAGATTAAATCCACATCCTGCAAAATCCAGTTACTGCAATGTCTAAAGACTACTGGTCTGAACAGAAAGCTTGAAAAGTAAGCATATAATTATGAACTTTCCATGTGGTTATAAGCCTTTGTCTTTTATGTGGATTGCTTTTGGTGGTCACTTCTTTGGTTGAAGCTTGGTAACATACTACTGAACTACTAGCAGGCAAGTGACAAAGTGGGGCTTATTTCTGGCAGATGAGTGAAGGGATGGTAAACCTACTACTTAGTGTTTTTAATATTTCTTCGGCTACCTTATTTGAATTTCTGATTTACTCATATGGGTGTAGTTGAATCTGCTGCCATTGTATACTGAGTAATTGCTGATGACTGTGAGAATGTCTGATGGTCAGCCTGCTCATAAACAGTGTAGACATCCAGGGTATGGTAAAGTAAATATAGTAATCCCTCGCACTTTTCGTTCAAAACATGCGACTTAGTTTAATAACTAACATATAAACCCCTAGAAGCAATCCCACAAGAGTTCTAATAATACAATAAGTTCAACAATTAAATTAAACCTTTTCAATACATAAGTATATACACATCAGTTACAAAGATCTCAAATTTTCTTGCATAAATTCTGATGTGGCCTAAAATCTGTGCCATGTTATGGAAGATCGCCAGTACATTCATCTTAACTCGGGCAAGAGCATGAGGTATGGCAGCAATCTTTTCGCCATTTTCTTAGTGTTTGATCATAGCTAACTTATTTTCCAGTGGACTAGCACTACTCTAATTAGTAGAAAATTCAAGCCATGACATGATTATTCAACACAAATTCAGTGAAAATAAGACAATGCTGTTAATTTGCATGCATGTGCACATTTAATTTCACCCCAAGAACTGTCACCATGCAGCCAGAAACCTGAATTAAAATGTAATGTCAAACTTTTTAAATGTTTTCAAGTTTTAGAAGTTTTGCATACACATTGTATTACTCGACAGTATATTTTGTATATTTTGATATTTTGTATATTTTTATATTTTTGTGAACTGGCACTTTGTAGTTTTATTGTTGTTGACCGAGTGCTAAAGCTATCCATACAAAATACTGTAAAGTGTAGACAAAAATCTTGTAATCAGGGCATGTTTAACATTTTTCAAGCTTTCTAAGAATTTTTTATTGTACATTTAATTTTTGTATACATGTATTAACATTGTGATCTGGTATTTTTTCCTGATTTGTTTTAAAATTTGCTGACAGATGTAAAGTTGCATGAACAGATGTATTTTATTTTTTCCTTTTAATTTTGAACAAAACCATAACTGGATATAATGCAGTAGCGGACAAGCCAGTCTCTTTAACATGTTGCAGTTCTATCCTGCACCTCCCTTGTGTAAACTCTGACCCCATTGGCCCCTTCCCCACCTTTCCTGCTGTTTGGTTGGCATCCTCCTGTTCCGCTCTTTGCTCGGTCTTAGAATACGTGTAGACTTGTAACAATAGATGGAGAGAAGCTGAAAAGTAAGTTAGCATTAGTGTCGGCAGTCCAGCAATTCATTTTGTATATATTAAGGATATTAAGAGGGACTCTACATCTCAAGCACAGGTGTGTCTTAAGAATGCCATTCATGTAGCAGACATGGCACAGCTCCCCCTGGCGTTGAAAATCGCTGAACTTGGCAAATGCACCGGACCAGACGAAGGCTTTGTGGGGGATTAGCGATGCCTAGCTTTCATGATACAGGCAGCATGACAACTAAAATGGAAGTGTCATCAATAGAGGTGCTAGGGACAAGGATCATCCTCAATACTTACAGCCTGATGAGGCATTGCAAGGGGTATTACATAATCTGCCATGGGCCACATTTCAGGACTAAAATCTAGTAACACCTTGCACACCACTTCATGGAATTGTAGGAGGGTCAGCTTTGTCCGCCTGCAGTGTGCTTGTGGTACGAAACCCATTCTGCAATGCAATTTGTAGGAAGTGCAAAGCATAAGCTTTTGACTATTTGTTTTCCTTTTGACTTTTCAGTTTTCCTTATGAAGCTGTAATATCTGGTCAAAGTGATCTGAAAGGCAACTTTACTTCGCCTAAAGATTTGCACACAATTTACAAAGATATTAAAACACTGGACACCAAAATTAGTTTTTCTGGGCTCTTCTAATCGATTATGTGCATGAAAGTACATAGGAAACTGTGTGAGTTGGTTGAAGCTGGCAGTTTGGGGAATTTTCAATAATGATTGTTCCTGGCCCAGTTCATTCGTTCTTGTGGCATTTTTGATACCCATAAAGATTATAAAGTGGCACTGTCAGTAATATTACACCCCTACCACTTTGCATCAAATAATCCCTGAAAAATATAATTCATTCATCTACATCAGATACTTAAGCAGTTCTTTGTGAAAAAAACAACTATGCCTAAAGTCCTTTCATGCACTGGTTTTGTCATCCCTTGTTTTGCAGTGAATTAAATGTTCTGGTAGTTCAGAATAAATAGACAAGCCCTCATCTGCACTGTTCAGGTTGTAAGTGAGAGCATTAGTGGAGGTGGATGCAGGCGGCTTGGCGGCCTTCACCTTGGCCTGAGACCATTCTGTACAACCTCAATACTTTGCTGACACAATGGGTACATCAGGTTCACATTTCCCCTCGACTTGGGACCATCTTGATGTGGTGATGGGGCTCTTGAACCCCAGGAACTTGTTCCTGGGTTTGAGTCCAAGAGTCCCACATAACGTTATATGGAATTTTCCACGTCTGCTAAAATTTACTGGACCTGATAAAGATATCATAGCTCGGAATGGGTTTATATCCGAAGCTAAATAGTGAGAACTCTGGTAAGACCATCACCTGCCCGACAATGTTCGGACCTGGGAGATATCAGATTGATACCTCAAGGGCGGAACTATTTTGCATTGCTGGACCAAGGATTCCAGGGGGTCTGGCTCCTGGGATAGGACTCTCGGCATTCTATCTGGTTTGCCCCTATGATTAGGGTGGGGATGATTGTATTTTTGTAATACTGTCCCAGCAAGCAGGTTTGGTGTACACGTAGGCCACTCTTAATCAATGAAAGCCCCTCGAGTAGGACGCCTTGACGAGGTGAGGGGCTAAGGGACCCTGGCCTTTGGGCCCGGGTCCTAACGAATCATCCTGCATAGTTTTTGGTTTAAATGGCGTGGACATTTCCACATTCGCAAAATTTTACTGCTTAGGTGAGTCTGAGAAGGGATCGTTTTTTGGAAGGGGTTCGCATTCGAAGCTAATTGTGGGAGTTGTGGTGGTTGAGTCGCCACCCGAGATAGTTTGGACCTAAGAGATGGTGATGGGATTTTTCCCACTGCTATCTTGAGGGCGGAACCATCTCTGGGGATCAGCCCATCGGAATCCAGGGGCTGGTTTTGGAGGTGGGACTCTGGCTTTTGTCCGAAGCCCACGAGTACGGTTGGAGTGGGGAGTCAGTCCCCATTAGTGGGGCAGAACTCCCAGCAGGCGGATTGGCTTATACCTGGGCCACTGCAAGCGTACTGGTGCTATCCTGAAAGGGTAGGGTATGGGGTGGACTGTTGGGAGTCAACTCTCACTTGTGCCATTGGTGGAGAATGCGAATACCTGACTGATCTACGATACTTTCTTGATATGACCAAGCAGTTTTGGGTGGGTGGATGAACCAGTTTGTGTGGTGGTCTGATGTGTGCATGCTTGGCAGCTTGGGGTCTCTTCGTGGGCTTTGGGAGTGTGTTGGGGTGGGGAAGCTGAGCAGTGGAGCTGCCCAGTTTGTGCTTTTTGATATGCTGTCGG
This sequence comes from Macrobrachium rosenbergii, assembly GCF_040412425.1. NCBI lineage: Eukaryota > Metazoa > Arthropoda > Malacostraca > Decapoda > Palaemonidae > Macrobrachium > Macrobrachium rosenbergii. The sequence goes on from NC_089749.1 coordinate 26,390,182, forward strand.
GGTCTGTGCGGGGGCTCTTGGGTGTCGGGTGTGCACTTTTTGGACCTTTGCATGTGGACTGGTTTAAACTTATGGATTTGGCTTTTAGTTCTCCCTCCCCTGGATCCGATGACTTAACGGCACTGGCAACGACTTCTGGCATGAACATGGATACGGGCTTGGCTGTTGGACAGAACCAAACAGAGACACCAGGGTGTTAATAAATCTGGTGGATTGATTCAAATAATAGGGTCCTTTATTGCACTAATGTAAACTTATCATTAGATTACGAATGTTTATACAGTGTAGTGAAGCAATTTGGCAAAGTGGAAAGAATTAAATTAGTTCTAGAAAAGATAAGCAGTCATTTTGTGCTTTTATCAAATTTTCCTCTCCTTTGAAGCTAGTGAGGCACAACAGAGACTCCATGGCCACATTCTAAATGACTCAGTTGTCAGCACGGAAGTGTTTTCGGTGAAAAACTTGAATGATGAGCCATTTGACTTTGTTCCAAAGGCTGAAGAACATGGACCAGTCCCATGTACCAGAGCTCTTCCTCCCCCTTTATGGCATGTTGCTATCTACAAGGAGGGAGGGAAAAATTTGATAAAAGCTGCTGACTGCATTGAGAGCAAGGTTGGTTCCATTCCCATTGGAAATTTGAAACGGTATGGAAAGAACCTTTTAATAAAAGCTGGAAATGAGACTCGAGCAGTTCTGTTAGCTAACTTTAAACCTCCTGAAAGTGGAAATATAGAATCTATTTCATCTCAGATTTTTTAATACACTGAAAGGAGTAGTTTACTCAAAAGATTTACATGTTTTTAAAGAGTGAGAGATTCTCCATCGATGCCCTCCTTGTGTATCTCATGTAAAAAAACTGGGTGGTGATGCAGCTATCCTTTTAACCTTCTCCTCCAATTACCTACCTGATACCATCATTGTTGGCCATGAGAGGATGCAGGTTAAAAAATATAAAAAGTCCTAGACAGTGTCGCAAATGCTTTGAATATGGCCACATTCAAAACTCTGCGATAACAATAAAAGATGTCCTGTGTGCTCTGCAGAGCACGATAATTTTGATGATTGCAAAGCAGCCCGATACTGTTTTCTTTGCAAGGGTGATCACACACCAAACTCTAGGGCTTGTCCCAGATATAAATTTGAACAAGAAGTGTTGGCAGTGGCAGATAATGAACATATTAGCATTAGTGAAGCAAAGCGCACGGTAATGGGGGCAAACAAAAGTGCCAACACTACGTATGCTTCTGTAGTAAAACTTATGAAAACTTCCAACAATGTAAGGCCACCAATAACTGTGTCTGATGGAAGATATCACAAACCTGGTATTTCTCGAACCATAAATAATAATGAAAATCTCCAAACTGGTGAGAAACTTTCGTCGGCAAGTGCTTTGAAGTCCAATAGCAAAAATTGTACTTCCAAAAGCACAGAAAATTTATCTTCCACCACATCCACAGCTGTCGATTCATCTCCAAAGATAAGGGTGCCAAAATCAGCCCATAATTCAGGAAAATATTCTGAAAATACTTCAAACCAAAATAAGCTAAAGGAACAATCCCAATTAGATAGAGCTAGTTCAGAGCCATCAATTGCCACAGCCACAAACAAAAATAATAATAAAACTACGGTTGCAACTACCAAGAACGCACAAGAAAGTTCCCCAAATAATGATAATTTTATAATAAAAACTTCAAATGGGTTCAGTGTTTTGGAAGACATCTCTCCTCCTAGAAAGGTGGTTCCAAAAGTATTCAGAACAAAAACATCTGAGTTCAATTCAGTCTTGCCGCCCTAAGACAAATAGGATTAGTGGTGCACAGAACCACAGCAATAATTCTGAACATCAGGTTCATAATAAAAAATATGAAGATAAACCAAAGACCCTGAACACCAATTCAGATGAAAAGGGATTAAGAAAACAATCTCTTATAAAGGAGAATTTCCCACTCCACCCTAGGAACAGTACTTCCCCTCCAAGGTGTGGGAAGTAGCACATTTACCACCTTAGCATTCTTGCTCGATATTCTTCAGTGGAACTGTAAAGGTCTCAGAGCCCGTACAGAAGACCTTAAAGTTTTAATGCATGAATTTAATCCAGGGATTATATGCTTACAGGAAACAATGTTAGGCAATTCTGTTTATAATCCTGGACTAAATTATTCAATATTTAAATCATATCCCCCAATTGGTGATCGTGCCCATGGAGGTGCTGCAATTATTATTAATAAATGTCTACAGCACTCCACAATACAATTAAATACACTACAAGCTGTCGCTATTTTAGTCATTTTGGAAAAGAGGATAACAATCTGCTCGTTATACCTTCCACCAGACCTTGATTTTAACATTGGAGATATTCAGTCGTTAATTGACCAACTTCCAGCTCCTTTACTTCTGCTAGGTGATTTTAATGCCCACAACCCCCTTTGGGAAGTCGGTTTTAGATAGTAAAGGGAAAATAATCGAAGACCTTATTGACAGGAATGATGTTACCCTGTATAATAATGGGTCAATGACTTTCCACAACATTCACGATAATCATTTCTCTGCACTGGACCTTTGTATTTCTTCAACTAGTATCCACCTTGATTTTAATTGGTCTGTTAATGAAGATTTAAATGGAAGTGATCACTACCCGATCCATTTGAAATATGCTCTGAATGCTCCATCTGAAGTTTTACCTAAGTGGAAGGTAGAGGACGCAGACTGGGATAAATTTAGTAAGGGTGTCAATCTAGATAGGGAGTTTGAGTCCTTTCATTCTCATCTAGATGCCTATGATTACTTTATTGAATCTACTTTGAAGAGTGCTGAAAGCTCAATTCCAAAAACAAAAGGCAAACCTCGTAGACCTGCAGTTCCCTGGTGGAATAAGACTTGTGGTATTCTGAGAAAAGTGACTAGGAAATGCTACAGACGTTACAAAACTAGTGGCTCCCCTCAGTCTAAATTAATCTACAAACGTGCTTTAGCCAAGCAGCGGCGCTTTTTATAAGAAAGCCAAAAGAGAATGTTGGCTTTACTATATTAATGGAATAAACTCCAAGACCCCACTAAGAGTGGTGTGGCGCAAAATAAGGAAACTGAGTGGAAAATTTGTAGCGTCACCATTGCCCTCATTAAAAATAAATGACACTCTAATCACAGAGCCCACTGAAGTTGCCAATGAGCTAGGAAAACACTTTTCTAAAGTTTCCAGCCCTAACAATTATTCTCCAGAATTTCAAAGAATTAGGAATTCTGAAATGTGTCTGAAGTTTGATTCGGGAAAATCTGAACCATACAACTACAAATTTTCCCTAAGAGAACTTCGTGAGGCGCTCTCCTCAAGTGAATCCACAGCTCCAGGTGAGGATACAATCATATATGAAATGCTGAAACACCTCCCAGATGATGCCAAAAATATTTACTGAAGATTATAAACAAAATATGGGAAACTGAATTTTACCCAAGGACTGGAAAATATCCATAATTGTCCCTGTTAAAAAGCCTAATAAAGATGCTTCCCAAGCCACCAGCTATAGACCAATAGCTCTTACCAGCTGTGTATGTAAGCTGATGGAGAAAATGATAAATACTAGACTGGTTTGGCACCTGGAGACCAAAGGATTACTATCGCCATTTCAATTTGGTTTCAGAAAAAACAGCTCCACCCTTGATCCCTTGCTGAGGCTGACCAACCAAATCCAGCAAGGATTCGCCAAAAAGTGTCGGACCATTGGCATATTTTTTGACTTGGAGAAAGCATATGACACTACCTGGAGAATTGGCATCATGAAACAATTGCACAAGATGGGCATATGTGGAAGAATGGTCAGGTTTATATATTCCTTTTTATCAGACAGACTTTTTAAGGTAAGAGTGGGAAACTCCTTCTCCCAACCTTTTATGCAGGAGGAAGGAGTTCCCCAAGGAAGCGTTTTAAGTGTAACTTTTTTCAGTGGCAATAAATAGTGTGATTGAAAAAATCTCGCCCCCTATTAAATGCTCGCTTTTTGTCAATGACCTTGCAATATACTGCACAGGATATGATTCCTTGTCTGTATGTAAACATTTGCAAAAGTCTATTAATGCTATTACTAAGTGGGCTGATGAGAATGGTTTCAAATTCTCCTCTTCCAAAACAGTTGCAGTAAGATTCACCAGGTGCCGGCGTGTGGAAGAGGTTCCCACACTTAGTTCAAAAGGGTCCATCCTTCCTGACGAGAGTGAAGTTAAATTTCTGGGGATGACTATTGACCATAAATTAACATGGGCTAGCCACGTAAATGCCCTAAAGTTTAGTGTTAAACAATCTATGAATATTTTAAAGGTTGTCTCTGGATTTAGTTGGGGGGCTGATAAGAAATCCCTTCTGAGGCTATATGACTCTCTGTGTCGATCTAAGCTAGACTATGGCTGTCAGATTTATTCCTCAGCCTGTACAACCAAGCTAAAAGAACTGGATGTTGTACACAACATGGGGTTGAGAATATGCTCAGGGGCTTTTAGAACTTCGCCTGTTGAAAGCATTTATGTCGACACAGATCATTTACCCCTTGATCTAAGAAGGCAAGAGCTAGGGTTGCGATACATGGCTAGAATGAAAAGTGCTCCCAAAAATCCCTCCTTTCAAGCACTAAAGGAAACAGACTCTCGAAGTTTTTCTGGTACAAGAGCTTCTAAACCATTCCAAATTGACTGAATGAGGATGTTAGGAACAATCACCTTAAATCCCAGAAAGTCCTGGAAGTAGAATATCCTGTAAATCCTCCATGGCTTATCCCAGAAGCATCAATATGTAAGAAACTGTTTAACAAAAAGGACTGCACTGTAGAAGAGATTAGGGGAAAATTCTTAGAGCATGATGTTACCCATACTAATTTTACAAAAATTTATACAGATGGATCTAAGTCAGATAGTGGTGTTGGTTGCGCTGTTATCCTTGGTGATACAGCGTACACAGCTAAATTACCTGACTCTGCATCAATATTTACTGCCGAATTAACAGCCGTAGTGTCTGCCCTAGATTTAGTTTTTCAAAGTAGTGACTCTAATTTTGTCATATACTCAGACTCTAGAAGCACCTTAGAAGCTATTAAAAAAATTAATAGCTTTCCATTAATTCAAAAAGTTCAGGAGTGGCTTTTTCGTATATATTGTCGACGTAAATCAGTGTCTTTCTGTTGGGTCCCTTCTCACGTGGGGATTCGCGGAAACGAGATGGCAGACAGGGAAGCGAAAGCTGCTAGTATTTTATCAAACCTCTTTTAGAAAAGTGCCTCATACAGATCTAAAAGGTCCCATTAGATCTTATGTTTTAAGTAAATGGCAAGAAAGGTGGACTTCTCCCCTTCTTGCCAATAATAAGAAATATAGAAATATTAGGGATAATGTACTACCGTGGTCTTCGTCATTCCAGCTTGACAGACGAACAGAGGATATTTTAACGAGATTAAGGATTGGGCACACTCGTCTGACCCATCAGTTTATTTTTGAAGGAAGCAGCCCTCCAGAGTGTGATTACTGTGACGAGACACTAACAGTGGAGCACATTCTGGTGGTCTGCCCCAGATATTTTAACCAAAGAGACAGATATTTTCAGGGTAAATCCCTGTCTGATATTTTGGGAGATGAAGCAGATATTTCTGCTATCATCTCTTTTTTAAAGTGTATTAAAATTTTTAACGATATTTAATTTTATTTAATAATTTATTACATCACATAGAATTTTAATGACATTTTTTTATGTATATAGCACATCATTCATTAAATTTCATACCCTTATTTATTGGTCACATCACTTCATTTTATTTATTAATCATTTCCTTCATGAATTCATAACTTTAACATAATTTATTTTCTTTCCATTACGGCGCTGAATGGCCTTGTTGGCCCCAGTGCCTGGGCTTTTGCCCTAAATATCATACATCATCATCATCATACAAATCGTTCCACTCTGGACCCACTACTTAAAGGGTTTCTCAAAACAGTCAGACTATTGGCGTAGTCTTCGATCTCGAAAAAGCCTATGCCACTACTTGGCGTTTGGTATTACTAAGCGGGTTCATGTCATGGGAATATAAGGTAATGTGTTAAATTTCATCAGCTCATTTCTAAGTGATAGGTATATTAAAGTTAGAATTGGAAATACCTTGTCTAATGCTTTTGAGCTGGAGGAAGGTGTCCCACAAGACAGTGTATTGAGTGACACCTTATTTGCTGTGGCTATAAACGACATTGTTGAATGTGTCTCGCCTCCAGTGAAAGCATCTTTGTTTGTCGATGACCTTGCTATGTCCCATTAGTTATGCTATTGCACCTTGTAATTTCTTACAACTGGGCCGATGTCAATGGCTTTCAATTCTCCCCTTGAAAAACTGGCAGTATGTTTTACTAGAAGTACTTGAAAGGAAACCATTCCTAATATTAAGCTGAAAGTTTTTAGGGATGATTTTTTATAAGATGCTACCATGGGCTAGTCATTGACTCTTTGAAAAGTAAGGTAAAGAAATCCCTTAACATTTTAAAGTAGTCTCGGGTTTTAACTGGGGTGCTGACAAGAGGTCACTTTTACGGTTATGACTCATTATGTATATCTAAGCTTGAGTATGGTTGCCAAGTCTACTCTTCAACTGCAAGCAATCTCAGAGTTGGCTGTAGTCCATCATGCTGGTCTAAGGCCCTGTCCACACTAGCGGACACTCACCGACGGGCAAACTGTTCCCATGACCGTTCCACTATACTGATCGACCGAGTATGGAGCCACAACGATGCGATTGTCTGGTAACACTGCTTCAGAAGCGAGAGAAAATATAAACAGCTGGAAGTGCCCGACGGGCATGCCCGGTAGTGTGGACAGGGCCTAAGGATATGCTCTGGTGCATTTAAGACATCGCCAGTTGAAGGCTTACATACTGACACTGAAGAGCTCCCTCTAGATTTACGTCGAGAGGAACTGGGACTGCGGTATGTGATCAAATTAAGAGGTTCCCCTGAAAACCCTGCAGCATCCATTCTTAACCAACACATTGCACATGAGTTTGCAAATGCTAGAGCATCCAAGCCGTGTCATGTCAGAATTAATGCTGCAGTTGACAATGTCTTTTGAAAAACAAAAATTTAAGGCAATACATTGTTATAAGTTGCCTCCATGGCTGACCCAGAACCATTGGTCTGTCATAAAAGTACTGTTTAAACAATCAGTTAAAAAATCCGTTGATGTCCAGGAAGTGAGGGCTCATGACCTAATACATTCGGGTTCTCTTAAAGTATTCACTGATGGATCAAAGACATCAAGTTGCATTGTGTAACGACCCAAGTGGGCCGTTATGCAGGTTCTTTAACATACTCAGGACGGGGCTGTCATGACTGACGGCAGATGCAACAAACAAAGGAGGGGAAAACAACAAAAACAATAAAATGAGCTTAAAATTAATTTATTTACAATATTTATAAGTGAGTCAGGTCTGGTAAAAATAAAAAAACCATAAATACAAAAATAAGCCAAAAGGCAGCACTAAACAAAAGCAAGTTAAACAAAAAGTAGCTTTAAACAAAAAAAGGCAAAAATAAACAGCAGCAGGCAGAAGAAAAAAAAACCAAACATACGTCCTCCATCGGGTCACCAAGACAGCCCTCAGCTGCACAACAGGGACAAGACCCCACAAACCAGAATACCCCGATGGAGACGTCAGGACAGCCTCACGCTGTCATCAAAGATGAGCAGCTCGTGGTCACACGACTACTCATGGTCACACTCCACCTCTACGACGTGCTCCACTTCGTAGGCGTGCTCCAATTTGCTGCTCAAAAACTCGACCAACGTCGACTCCAAAAACTGCCTGCTGCTGCTGCCACTGCCGCTACTCTCGCTGCCCTACCAGACCCGACTGAAGACAGAAAAACGGCAGCTCACCGACGAGAACATCAAAACAAAAAAAACTTGAAGGTAAGGAGGCAGCAATCCACAAAAGGGAACGAGCGGGGAACCAGCAGTTCCCGCAAAACCATCACTTAACGTGACACATTGGTTATGCTGTTATTCCTGGTAATAGTTCATATGCGGGCAGACTATCTAATAATGCCTCCATGTTTACATCTGAATTAACTGCATTAACCAAACTCTTGAGATTGTTCCTACTGCACAGGGTAATACTTTCACCATATACTCAGACTCCTATAGTGCACTCATGTCCATTAAGCAATATAACCCTAAACATCCAATTATTCAATATATTCAAGAATGGTTGTATAGGCTTGCTTCCAAATTCAAATTGGTCCATTTTTGCTGGGTTCCTGCCCATGTAGTAGGCACTGTAGGTAACAAACTTGTTGACCAAGAAGCGAGAGATGTCATTACTAAAGATGACATTCTATTCCACCATATTCCCTCTACCCATATGAAATGGACTATTCAATCATATCAATAATAAATGGCAAGTGCATTGGTCTTCTCCCCTTTTGGCCAACAGTAAAAAGTACAGGAAGATCAGACAAAGTGTTAAACATTGACCATCTGGATTCTAACAAAACCGTAGGGTAGAAATTGTATTATGTCGTATGAGAATTGGCCATACTCGATTGACCCACATATTCCTTTCAGGGGGGAACGGCACTAGTCTGTATACAGTGCAACTCTCCTCTTACTGTGGAACACATTTTATTACATTGCCGCAGGTATGCTGCAGCACCGCAAAGACTTGGGTTAGTGGGCAGGGGTATAGCAGAACTGCTTGGTCCTGATGCTGTTAATTACTTAATTACATTCCTTAGAGACATTAACCTTTATAATGAAATTTAATATTGACCTCTTGGTACGTTGCCAAATGTAGTATATACACTTTTGTAGTTGTGTATATAAGCATGTTTATGGATATTCTTTTTCTTTTACTTTTTCTACATTGTAAAGGTTATATGCATACCCTAAATGCAAAGTTATAGAATTTTTATGGGGAACATCAGTTTTTACCAAATGCCAATTTTTACCACAGTTTTAAAATCATTCTTTTATTTTAATTTATAAATTCATTGCCATAACGATTCATCTCAAACCAAATTTAGTATAGCGCTGAATAATCCCTCGGATTCCAGTGCTTGGCCTCAATCCTCACTTCATCAGGTTCACACTCGTCCCTCACCTATTTCCAGCAATAAATCATCAGAGCTTTGCTCATTTTGTAGTTCAGCATCTGTCAAAGCACTCAGACTTTTCACATACCTAAGAGTCAGAAGCACTTTCATAGCTCAGAAGTTGTGTAGCACGAAAAGTTGAGCAATAACTTAATTGGTGCCAAACTATGCTCGTGTGGAGGAAGATGAACAAATATCTTGAAGTTTATGAAAACAAGGGATTTTCTTGCTGCTTTCATTTTCAAACTAAATTGTGGATTCACCAAAGACTATACAAATTGCAGTTTTAAGACTGTGCTGCAACACCAATATATGGAAGCACTTGCAGGCAATGTAAAAACTAGCACAATAAACATTTGTGTCAGAGACATGTAGGCACTTTTCCTGGGTTGCAAGCTCTACACATCATTTGCTACAGAAACTAATAGCATCTTGTGATGTCAAATGAATTTATGATGCTAATTTTGAATAACAAATTTATTAAAATCTCGTTCTCATGTCGTTTGGTGCCTCAGTGCCAAAAGGAAACAAAAAGCTTTCAAAGGGTCACATGCTTTTAAGTACAAGACATCAACATGGTTCCTGAAAACCAAACTTATGAAATGGTCAACATACACTTGAAAATTAATCTCTAATGTAAGAGAACAGTAGTCTTAACTTGTTTTTGTTTGGCACTGCAACAGAAATGGTTCTGGGGGAGCTATACAAAAAAAAAAGTGACAATCTCATACCTTGACAACACACCACTACTTAAAACATCAAATTCCTCAGTTTAGTTTTCCGAGGTAGTTTGTGCTGAGAAAGTTTTCCTATAATACTCTCCACTTGAACTTGTAGCTCTGGAGAGCAGCTATGGGTCATTTCATGATCCTTGGACATTATTTTGCAAAACTGAATGCATGCAAGTGGCTTTTGGTCAGTCTTTATCTTTATCTCAGCTTTTTTATGTGTAGGCACTTCTTTTCAATGTTACCCTTAGATGCACTCTTTAGCTTCATACTTCCAAAAGCTATTGGAAATATCCTGTCAGCAAAGTCTTCTAGTAGAATGTCTCCTAGTCCTTCATTCAATGTGTTTGTCCTTATGATGGAAGTCTTCTTGAAGTCTGGTACATGTAGTATCGGTTTAATTCTTTACACATACCCTAGTTCATCAGATAACTTTTGTTGAGGTGTCTTCCACTCCATCTCCATTCTTCATTAGATCAGCCAAAGTTGCTGCTAAACTTTAGTAGTTAACAAACTTCCTGTATAATTTGTCAGCCCAATATTATCTTGCTTGCATCTAGGTCCTTGGTGGAGCTTGTCCTGGATCCTCATTAGCTTTGCTTCATCCATGGTGATCTATTACAGCTGACCTTGTATCTGAGGAATTCCACTTCGCCATATCCAATATAACACTTGAAAGGCCAGTTGGTCCTCCTCCTCACTCTCTGGGATAGGTCCTTGATTCCCATTTTGGGATATTCCCATGACTGTATGAGTCAACATGTCACCCACAAAATGGTCAAGTTCTTTGACTCTGCTAGTATCGTCTCATCAGCCTATGTCTCATCAGCCTATTGAACATTGCTGTCGAATTCATTAATCCAAATGGCATCCTCTTGTACTGGTAACATCCACTTGAGACACCAAACACTCTTCTGCTGCTACCAGGATTTACCAACATCCCTGCTGCTACCAGGATTTACCAACATCCCAAGGATCTCCCATAGGTTCATTGTTGAACTTAGTAAGGGTGTTCACTTGCTGGTAGTCTACACAGAACCTGTCTGATACATCCCTCTTCCTTACTAGAACTACTGACAAAAATTGTGGAAGTTGACATTTCAGTGATTGTGGAAAGAGAAACCCACAAGTTTCCTGTGTATAACTTGTTTACTTGTAAATATTTACATGCTACCTTTAAACTCGAGTACTTTCAGGTCCTAACTGTGACCCTTTTTCAAGAGATGAGGTAGTCAGACTGGTTCAAGGCCCAGCAATCTTCTGGAACTACTTCTCCCTGTGCTGTCATTTATATGATGACTGTCCTGGTTTCCATTCTCTCGAGTTGTTAATCTCCTCCTGACGGTTTGATATCCTGATCTGATGGTCAGTGGTATTAACCCTTGTGGTATGTGAGTAGTTACCATCGGTCTGTTGGGCAGGAGACCTAACCTCCAGGTCAGAAGGGTCGGTCTTAGCTTCTTTTAATATTAAAGATCAGCTTATGGGATCTTCTGAGGTAAATCCTTTGTTTCCTTTTATCACTTTAATCTGTCTGATGAGTGCCCCTTTTACTACCCTCCTATTTCAGTGATTCCCATATTGAGCATCTCTTCAGCTTCCCCTATGATCAGTTCCCTATTAACATATGGTAAAGGATACATCTTTGGTCATACTTCCTGGCCCATCTTGCTTAAATGCAGTATTCTTCTAGTGTAAGTCCTTCCTGGGTTACTGGCATCTTTGTATTTCTCCAGCAACTGCAATACCTGCTCATTCTGCTGCTTGCAAGTTGCTGCTAACATGACATTTGGTGCGTCTCTTCTTCTGTCAGTGGTTGAAGTTTCAACCAGGCCTCAATGGGAATCACTTGCTCTTCATTGATTTCTTCCTCAATTACAATTGTACTCTGGCATCTATCTTCTGACAACTACTGCAGTTCCACTCGCCTCCATCTCTTGGTAATTGGTTAGGATCTTCAACTGTCTCGGTTCATCACCAATATCAACCTTTTACCATGCAATTAACCACCATCTTAACTTCTTAAGGCCCTCTCCGCAGCAACATTAGCTTGTTTGCCTCTGTTGGTAATAACACACTCTGTCCCACCTTGAATTGATGGTCTTTGATCCTCTTGCCTTGGTGATGCTTCTTATGCCTTCTCTGTCTAGTTAGCAAGTGTCATCCAGGTGGTTCCTCATAAATACGTACTGGTAGGTGTTATGCTCTTTGCCCTCAGTCTCTAGTCTATAGTTCTTTGAGAATCTGTTGGTCCTTCCATACAGTAGTTTGAACAGTTGAAATCCAGTGCTCGACTGCAGCACTTCTCTCTGTGTCAGTAGAATCGCTGGCGGATACTAGTCCTAATCCTTTGGTCTCTCTTGGCAAATCTTTAGCATAGGTTAAACTCCTCTGGGTCCTTTTATACAACCTTATGCATCTGTTTTTCATGGAGTTGTAAAACAGCTGCTTTGATGCTCACCTCCCTCAATTTCAGAGGTAACCTGGGTACTCTAGTTGGTGAATATCTCCTTGAGGAATCCCACCCTACTAGAAGTAAACTGGGTACTTTAGTCGCTGAATATCTCCTTGGGGAACCCCACTCTGCTAGAAACATGGTGCCTCCACTACCTGCTCTTAATATTTTAGTGGTTGCTACATCTTCTGTGAGACCTGTAGCAAAGCCTACCAGATGTTTCCTTTCCCCGCCATTGGCATTGTAGGTCCAACCAGGTTTACAGCCACCCTCTTTGAATGGGTGTTCCATCAACAGCATCTCTGTGGTATCATTCTGGTATAGTTAAGTGCCATACTATATAGAAGTACATAAGTGGCTATGCGATTAGCAGGGGGACCAAGCTGGTTGACTAGTTGCTACAAGGTGCCACCTAATCCATACAATGAGATGCCTCTAGTATACTGATTTATTATTGTGATCTGACATGCCTATAATAAAATAGGTGAAGGGAAATGTAATTGGTGGTAGACATCACCATGAGCAGTGCATCGGCACATGACTGTGAGAGTGTAAGGTGTCAAAGAAACGAGCAGGTAAAAGTTACTGCTACTTTATTACAGATCCAGGCAGTTTATATAGCGGCCGACTGACGCCGGCCAGTGAGAGACAATGGAATTGACTGTGACCTGAGGTTGAAACAATAAACAATAATATGCAGTGAACGAGTACAAATTACAATACAAAACATACAGAACTACAATATGGATACAGTCTTGATGCCTGTGAATGAAGAAACATGTGATACACAACGTGTGACATTTGTATAAATACGCATAAAGTAAAAATGATTAAAAATGCGTGACCTGGCACGTTTTAGGCGTGACTAATTGAGTTAGAAGAAAATGGGAAGTCACCAAAGAAAACATGCTCAGCGGAGACTTAATTAATGGCGCCGCCGAAACACTACGCTGGCGCCGATGTGGTGACTTTACAAATACTCCCCCAAGACGAGGGACGCGTCTGACTAATCCCTGTATCTGCTGGGACGCTGAAGGGTGCCGCGGCTCCTTGAAGATAACGGAGGGTCTCCCGCCTGTGAGGCTGCTGGTTGGGCGGTCCTTCCTGGGGCGACGCGCGCCTGGGGGTGAGGGCGTGCTGGAGTGCGGTTGGGCGGAAGGGTGCTGCGTCGCTGTCGGGACTCTCCGACAGAAAGGCGGGCTTTAACCGGTCTATTGAAACCCAGTCGTCCTTGCTGGGAGTGCCAGCTGGAACGCCTTGCTGTTTCGTTCCAGCGCGGAAGGGTCCCCTGTAGGGCTTGGTTAGTGGTGGACGGACGGCGTCGACTCTGACGAAGACGTGGGTGGCGGATGACAGCTGTGGCGGCATGAAGGTGGTTGCTTTGTTGATGTATGAGCGCCTGCAAGGGGCGAACTTGCCGGCCACGTCGCGGAGCCTCTGCAGTGATGGGGAGTGGCGTTCATCCGTCACGAGCTCTCCCGGCACCACGAGGGGTTCCCCATAGGTTTGTTCAGCTGCAGATGGGGTGCTGTCGGCTCTGGGGGCGGTTCTCAACCCGAGGAGGACCCACGGCAGCTGGTGTTTCCAGTCCTCGGCGGTGCAGCGGGCCATGAGGGATGACTTTAGGGACCTGTGGAACCGTTCGACCAGGCCGTTGGCCGCTGGGTTTACGCTGTGGTGGTGTGGTGCGTGGTTCCCAGCAGTTGAGCCAGGGCAGACCACAACTCGAGAGGAGGCGGGGACCCTGTCGGTTGTGATGTGTCGGGGCCCGGCGGCTAACCCAACTGGAGAGCAGGGCCTCGCGCGCACGCGCTGGCGGTGGCTTCTTGCATGGGTGTGGCTTTGGGCCACCTCGTCGAACGGTCTACCACCGTCAGGAGGTATCTGGATCCGCCTGATGGGGGAAGGGGTCCGACGACGTCGATGTGGATGTGGCCAAAGCGGCGCCCTGGCTGTGGGAACTCGCCTACCCCCGAATGCGTGTGACGACCCACCTTACTGGTCTGGCACTGCAGGCACTGTTTTGCCCAGGCCGTGGCGCCCTTTTGCACCCCGTGCCAGATGAACTTTTTTGAAAGCAGTTTGGCCATGGTCCTGCCGGAGGGGTGTGAGAGGCCGTGAATTATGTCGAATACCTGGCGGCGGCGTGAGGCTGGAACCAAAGGGCGGGGCTGACCTGTGCTGATGTCGCAGAGCAGGCTGGGGCCTTCGGGGGCGAGGGTCACGTCCCGCCACTTGAGGGATGTGATGGCGGTGCGGTATGCTGGGGTTTCTGGGTCAGCGGCCTGTTCTCTGGCAAGGTCCTGGTAATCTACACCAAGCTGCACTGTGTTCAACTCGACTCTGCTACGGGATTTTTCTTGCCGGGGAGGTACCTGACGGAACAGGTAAATTCGGCTATGGCTGAGAGGTGGCGCTGCTGTCTGGAAGACCATGCGTCCCCCTGCTTCGTGAAGGCGTGAACCAGTGACTGATGGTCTGTGAAGATTGTGAAGGGCGTCCCCTCCAGGAGGAACTTGAAGTGCCGAACTGCGCGGTACATCGCGCAGAGTTCCCTGTCGAAGGTGCTGTAGCGGGTCTCTGCGGGATTGAACTTCTTGCTGAAGAAGGCGATGGGCTGGGGGGCGCCGTTGATGATTTGCTCCAGAACAGCACCGCAGGCAGCGTTACTGGCGTCTGTCGTCAGCTGGAGGGGCCTTGGGATCCTGGTGTGCCAAGGCGGTTGCCTTGGCGAGGGCGGCCTTCGTCAGGGAAAAGGCCTGCTGCTGGCTGGGTCCCCAAGACAGGGACTTCGGTTGGCCTTTTAGGACTTCCGTCAGGGGGGCCGTGGTGTGTGCGATCCCGGGGATGAACCGCCTGTAGAAGTTTACCATCCCAAGGAACTCCTGGACGGCCTTGATGGAGGTGGGTGTCAGGAACCTGGCTACGGCTGCTACTTTCGATGTAAGAGGGCGGACGCCTGTCGGAGACACCTTGTGACCCAGGAATTCTGCTTTCTGGACGCCGAAGGTACACTTGTCAAAACGGACGACGAGGCCGTTCTCTTGGAGGCGCTGGAGGACTGCCCTGATGTGTCTCTGGTGCTCGCTGTGAGACCTGGAAAATATGAGAATGTCGTCGACGTAGCAGACGCAGAACTTTAGGTCCCCCAGGATGCTGTCCATGAGCCGCTGGAAGGTGGCCCTGGCGTTCCTCGGCCCGAAGGTGGAGAAGGCGAACACATAGGACCCGAAGGGCGTGATGATGGCTGTCTTTGGTATGTCCTCTGGCGCAACAGGTACCTGGAAATAAGATTTAAGAAGGTCCAATTTAGTGAATATTTTGGCCCCGTGAAAGGAGGCCGTGAGGTCCTGCATGTTGGGTAGAGGGTAGTGGTCGGGCTCTGTTGCAATGTTGAGCCGCCTGTAGTCGCCGCAGGGTCTCCAGGAGCTGTCCGGTTTCTGCACCATGTGGAGGGGGGAGGCCCATGGACTGGAGGCTTTCCTGCAGATGCCCATCCGCTCCATCTCTGCGAATGCTTTTTTCGCCTCCTGAAGGCGCTGAGGGGGAAGCCTGCGGAACTTCGCATGTGTCGGGGGCCCTTTGGTCATTATATGGTGGTATATGCCGTGCTTGGCTGGGGCCCCGGGGACTTGGCGAAGCTCGGGCTTAAATACCTCAGGGAACTCCGACAGTAGGTGTGCATACTGGTGGGGGGCGACGGCGCTGATGGCTGGTCTGGGTCCCGCTGTTAACGGGAGAGACCGGCAGGAGTCGGTATCGAGGAGGCGCTTGCGCCTCACGTCGACTAGCAGGCCGAAGTGCGCCAGAAAATCGGCCCCCAGGAGTGGGGTTCCTACGTCCGCGACGGTGAAGTCCCAGGAGTAACTCTGGCCAAGGATGGAGATCGACAGGAGCCTGGTGCCGTAGGAGAGGATGGGGGTTCCGTTGGCGGCCGTCAGGAAAGCAGCCGGGTCTGGTGTCTGGTTGCGGTCCTCTCTGGATGCTGGGAAGACCGATCTAAAGGCCCCTGTGTCGACCAGCATCATACTGCCGGAGACGGTGTCGCG
Source organism: Macrobrachium rosenbergii (assembly GCF_040412425.1). Lineage (NCBI taxonomy): Eukaryota > Metazoa > Arthropoda > Malacostraca > Decapoda > Palaemonidae > Macrobrachium > Macrobrachium rosenbergii. The sequence goes on from NC_089749.1 coordinate 26,406,528, forward strand.
GACGTAAAAACCTACTGTTTTTGAGGCCCTGGGTTCTTCGGCTGCCATGGCGGCCTGTCCTGCTGGCCGCCGCCACCCCTGTTTTTTGAACGGGCGAACGAGCAGGGCGGCAGGCAGTTTCGGGCGTCCTTTCCGAACCACTTGTGGTAGCGACAGAAGCCCGGGGACCTCCATCTGCTGTGGTTCGGTGGACGTCTGTTGGCGATGGCGTTGACGGGCTGCTCTACGTCCTCTTCAGGCTGGACGGAGCTGACCGGCTGTGTGGCCGGTTTTAGCCGCTGTGAAGCCTTGACGGAGTCTGTGAGATGTTGCGCCGTCTCTATGAGGTCCTCGACAGGCATGGTGTAGGGGTGAGCGATCTGGTTGCGTACCTCCGGGAGGAGTTGGCGAAGGTAGATTTCCCGTGCGAAGCTTATCTCCTGCCGCTTCTTTGTGACACCCAAGTCTGGTAGTGACAGGAGATCTGCGACCATGCTCCAAGCGTCTCTTGAATTGAGGTCGTGGCATGGGTTTATGGCAAGGTCGATAGCACGGGCGGCCCGCTCGGCGATGGGCAGGGAGCAAGCTTCGAGGAGGAACTTTTTTGTGGTGCTGTATGTGAGGGTGTGTGTTTCGGGTACTCGCGAGATGAGTTTTCTGTACACGTCCTCCGGAAGGGCGTTGAGCACTGTGTCGGCCTGTAGGATTTCGTCCGTCAGGTCCGCGATTCTGAAGTGGCTCTCCACCCTGCGCAGCCACATCGATGGGTTCCCCTGCGTAAACGGTGGCAGTTTTACGGTGAGGGCAGCCCGCGATTGTGTTGCCCGGCCGTCGTGTGTTCGGGGCGCTGGTGTGGAGTTGCGGGAGGGCCTCGATGCAGGGGCGGGCGCGGGTGTGATGGGAGGTAGGTAAACCTCCGAGTCCGCGGGGTCCGCGTTTAACTGCATGAAGGAGGGGATATCCGCGTCCATGCTCGCTCCTTTGACCCCTTACTGGAGTGGGGTACTCGTGTCAGTACGCACTTTCGTGCGCCGTGTGGTTCCGCTAGTGACGCTGGTGGGGTACGCCGACGAGTCAGCACGCTCAAACGCTGGTTACAGCGCGTGTTTAGGCCGCTAAGAGCGTTTTGGAGAAATCCTGGAGCCAAGACTAAGTCGCCGTGTCAGTCCGCTAATGGCTCCGGGATACTCCGGGGGTCACCATTGTAAAGTGTCAAAGAAACGAGCAGGTAAAAGTTACTGCTACTTTATTACAGATCCAGGCAGTTTATATAGCGGCCGACTGACGCCGGCCCGCGAGAGACAATGGAATTGACTGTGACCTGAGGTCGAAACAATAAACAATAATATGCAGTGAACGAGCACAAATTACAATACAAAACATACAGAACTACAATATGGATAGTGTCTTGATGCCTGTGAATGAAGAAACATGTGATACACAACGTGTGACATTTGTATAAATACGCATAAAGTAAAAATGATTAAAAATGAGTGACCTGGCACGTTTTAGGCGTGACTAATTGAGTTTGAAGAAAATGGGAAGTCACCAAAGAAAACATGCTCAGCGGAGACTTAATTAATGGCGCCGCCGAAACACTACGCTGGCGCCGATGTGGTGACTTTACAAGAATGCGTTGTGATTGGCTGCTAGATTCAGCAGGAAAGCTCAGTCCTAGTTAACAAGTTTGTGAATCTACCTAGTTACAAAACATCTATGACAGAACCATCTTTTGGCAGTGGTAATGCATGTAAAAGATTTCAGGTTTGCATCTCTGGGAAACATCCAGGTATTTATTTTTAGTTGAAGGGTCGTGACAGAGAATATTTTCCTCCATCTTTTAGGCATACTGATGTTATTGCAGCTATAGAATACTACAGAATTTTTTGGTAATTACACACTGTGGAACATAGGAGTGGGAGGTGGGATTTGCTTGTTGAGGAGGGCAACACCAAATTTGCCCTAATTTCAGAAACCCCCAGTTTTTTTCAAATTGCCATATATGTGTAATAAACCCCTAACAGATGCTAAATTATGTACAGTAGATACAAATTTAAAGAGGTTTAGTAAAACCACGTAGCTACTATTCTACATTCAGTGTTTTCATGAATAAATCTTTTGTGTGTTTTTGTTATCGAATGGAGACATTCTAAAGTAAATAATAAATTGATAATCATAATTCATATGCAATTATTTATCACCTGGTTAACTTACAAATACAAGTTCACCGTTTTTATTCTTACTCTTGTTAATTTTCAAATTACAGATTTTTTTCTTCTCCCGAATGCCCGAATATCCCAACCCATTTGCCCGAATTTTAGCAGATTCCCGAATCCAGGGGGGAGGGGTCCAGTCCCCACCCCCGCCTCCTATGCCTATGGTTTGAAAGCAGGCCGGATGATTCTTATTCTGATGAAAATAGAGATCTGCCGTATTTTAGAACTGAGGGTTGTACTGATAAGATTGAAAGCTATGTATAAAAAATGTTCCTTAATCCAATTGTAAATAGTTCGTCGTAAATCAATCACATTGCAAATTAATTTCAAAACTATATATTAAAATTAGACTTAAAAAGTTCCCAGAGTCCAAACTTACGATAACTGTTATAATATTTGTAAATTTTGGCTCTCATTGAAGTTGCAGATTTTTGTAAAATAGGATTGTAACGTTTTTAAATCCCTCAGAATGACAGTTTCCATTGTACTACTAACTTGTAGTAGCATTGTACTACTAACTTGTAGCAGCATTGTACTACAAACTTGTAGCAGCATTGGCCTCATCTTTCATTTGCAAATTGCTGGCTTGAAACCCTGAAGGTTGTTTCTAGAATGACCAATTATCTTGAGTATATCTACCCATACAGTTATCATTTTGAGAATGGTTGTTTAGACTGTATTTTAGAATAATTACTGGAGTGGATACTTTAGAGCTTATGTGGGTTGAGAGGCAAAAGGAAAATCTGAATTTTACTAAGTGAACAACGAGGCTTAATTACAGAATGGCTGGAAGTAAGGCAGCTGAAAATGAGATCTGGAGATTGGAAAAAACCATGGATTGGGAATGAAAAGTTGATGAAAAGTAAGCTTCGAAGTTAAGATTCTGGAGGTTGATATGAGTGAGTCTAAAATAGTTTGGTCTAGGTATTATTTCCAGACTTCCTTTGATGTTTGTGTCCTTTAACGGAAGGTGAGTAGTTGTTAGAGCAAAGGTGAGCATAGTTGTTGCAGCAATATGAGGGAAACTTAATTACAGAAGATATTAAACTAAAATTAGGGACAAGAAGATGCCATTAGGTCATACAGTGAAAATGTAACAACTTGTAGCAGCCTCGGGGCACGCTTATTCTCCTGTGACGCAATCAGCACATTGCATTAGTTTAGCTTGAAAAATTGAACATTCCTAACCGTTCCTATTATAGTGAAAATCTTGGCAAAGCTTTATCTTGTACTAGTATTCCCATCTTACATTGAACTAGTACTATTTTTAACAAGCAATTCTGAGTACCTTCCAAGTAAAATTTATATAATAAATCGATACCCTTACGTACATCGGTTCCTGACTCGGTGTAGCTTTAATTTTTATTTTTTTTTTTTCATGTCTGGTATCAAAATCTCTATCTTACGCTGAAAATTTTCTGCTGAAAATATTGTAACATTTGTGTATATATTTCTGATGCTGAGATTCTTATGCTGAGTATTTTGTGCTGAATATTTTATGCTGAATATTGTCTTTGGAGTTCAGAGCTAAGCAATATGTTCTCTAAGCAACATCTTTGAAGTTGTAATACTAACCTTGAAAGAAATGCTGTCTGTTATTTTCCTCATTTTGTGAAGCAAAATTTCAGATAATTTGTAACTACAACTGTATTTCAAATGCTAGGCTTCATAGTTTTAGTAATTAATAAATTCTTCTCTCAAAACCATAAACCTCATTGAAGTTGATAACAGCATTTTACAGTAGGATGTCTTAAGTTTGAAAAAAGAAGCACATTGGAGTATGTTGCTGAAATATTTACAGACCTAGTAAGATAAGTGGCTGTATTTAGCAGCATTTTCCCCAGTTTTAAACGAATTCTTTGTTGATAACCTGTCAGATTTCTCACTTCTTAAGAAACGGTAGAGCAGAAATAAAAAAATATAAACATTTTTAAAACCTGTTATTATAAAATGCACTAAAGTGAAAAATAAATCTTTTGAGGCACACCGGGATTTTCTTACAATTAATCATGTCTACAAATAATAAAAGCGTGGGCGGCAAACATGGAAAGAAGCGCTACAAGAAAAAAAAGTTTTTTTTTTTATTACTCGTAGCATTTCCTTCAATGTTTGGCGCCCACTGTTTTATTTTTGTAGACGTGATTGTAAGAAAATCGCCTTAATGCATTTTAACAAAAGCGTTTTAAAAATTGTATTTTTTTATTTTATACTTTTTTATTTCTGACAAATTGTAACCGATTTATGACTGCTACCGAAATTGATATCCTGTCGAGCCAAAGAAGGTTTGAAAAATCGGATTGTTATTTACCGAGTCAAAGAAGTTGTGAAAAATCCGTAGTTGCATATAAATCCTGAGATACTGGGAGACGTCACTGTAGGGTCATTAGAGGTCACTGCTGACTTGCTGATCATATAAGGTTGTATTGTCACCGGGATTGAGTAACGATGCAAAATTTCAAGTCCATCGGACGAAGGGAACAGGATGAAAATTGAGTTATAAGATTTGACGACACACAGATGCAGAAGTAAGTTAAATAAAAGCATGTAAAAATACTATCATTTTGGACCCTGCATATGTCTACATATATATAATAAAAGCTGAAATTTTATGGCAAGAGGACTGACTTTCACACAGTCTGAAAGTCAGTCACTAACTAAAATAGTTTACTGAATAGACAAACAATTTTCTCAAACATAATTGTTCTAAAGATCAAGACCATTTGTGAATGTAGAGATAAATCAAGAAAGATATTTGTCTCATATCTTTTGGGATACTATGATTTGCCGCATAAAGCATGTCATAATTTGAAGGGTGCAAATGGTATATATTATACAGGTGAAAAGCCAACAAAATGAGTGAAAGAAGGAAGATTGAACATGTAAGCAAGCAACTTCCTCTACTATATAAGGTGATATGAAGATCCTGTAAAGATTAAATATGAAGCCTATTATTCATTGACAAAATTCCTGACATTTGCTATAGACTAACAACAAATAAGCGAATTGACTTGTTAATTCTAAAGAATGGGTAACAGATATGGATGGGACTAATTATGAATGGTTTTGTCCAATCTTTGGGAGAAAAAAAAAATGAGTTTAACTTACATGGTCTTAGTCGATCTCCTTCCCACTAATCAAAAATAACCCGGAGTTTGGTTAACTTCTCGATAGTCCTCAAGTTTGAGAAAGTGGGCACCATGAAAAGACTTGAAATGTTTGTGTACTGAGAAAGACAAACCTTTTTGTTAAAGGTGGTGGTAGTTATTAAAGCTGGGTATGAAGATGCTTGTGCAGTGTCCTATGACGTGTTCACTTCCCAAGCCATAAGTAAGGATTTTCACTTTTTTCTTGTTGCTGCAGTACAATAATTTAGCTTCACCTACTGTTGATGTAGTATGTGTATGTCTCTCCCGATGTATGTACATTCGAAGGTCTCCTCCTACTGTTGATGTAAAATGCACTCTTAACTCATCCTGCTGTTGCTGCAGTAACAACGTTGATCTCTCTTTTAGCTATATTGTTTATACTTCTCTCCTGATTAGCCCTTTGTTGGCCGAGTTGGTTGAGCTTCAGACCGTCATTCGATGGGCCGGAGTTCGATTCCCGCCGCCGGCTGATGAAGAGTTAGAGGAATTTATTTCTGGTGATAGAAATTCATTTCTCGCTATAATGTGGTTCGGATTCCACAATAAGCTGTAGGTCCCGTTGCTAAGTAACCAATTGGTTCTTAGCCACGTAAAATAAGTCTAATCCTTCGGGCCAGCCCTAGGAGAGCTGTTAATCAGCTCAGTGGTCTGGTAAAACTAAGCTATACTTACTTTTTTCTCTCCTGATTTTGCTTCAGTACGTACTCTATCTCCTCTTGCTGTCAACGCAGTAAGTACATTTACCCCCTTCTGTTGAAGCAAGTACTTAATTTCTCTCCTGTTGCTGCAGTATATACACTTGCTGCTGGTTCAGGGAGTACTTATTTCCTCCTCCCGCTGCTGCATTAAGTACACTTATCGCCTTCTGCTGCTGATGTGGTAAGCACACTTACCTCCTGTTGCTGCTACAGTGTGTGCGCTTCTCTCCTCTTCCTGTTGCTGCAGTATGTTCACTTTATCTCCTGCTGTTGCTGTATAATATGTACACTTACATCCCCGTGCGAGGGGAGCGCCATAAGTGCACCTCACGCGGTGCAACTGTAGGAATTACTTAGGGGTTGCATCAAGGGGCCGAAGATACGCTGCAAAGAAACTTTTCTTTCCTTTTACTGTACCTGTGTTCCTATTCTCTTTCATCCAACTGTCCACCCTCTAACAATTTTTTCATAGTGAAACTGCAAGGTTTTCCTCTTGTTACACCTTTAAAAACTTCACTCTGTTTCCTTTTCAGCGCCGAATGACTTCATAGGTTCCAGCGCTTGGTCTTTTGTCTAAATTCTATATTCCAGTTCTACTAGTGTACAGCTATATCCTTGAGCACTTGATGCAATAAGTGAGTTAGAGGAATTTATTTCTGGTGATAGAAATTAATTTCTCGCTATAATGTGGTTCGGATTCCACAATAAGCTGTAGGTCCCGTTGCTAAGTAACCAAATGGTTCTTAGCCACGTAAAATAAGTCTAATCCTTCGGGCCAGCCCTAGGAGAGCTGTTAATCAGCTCAGTGGTCTGGTAAAACTAAGGTATACTTACTTTGATGCAATAAGTACACAATTCTTTCATCTGATGAAGTATATTTATTTCTTGCTGTCGCTGCGATATAAATACTTATTGCCTCTTGCTGTTGCTGCAGTATGCACTTTTATCTCTTTTCGGTACTGATGTATAAGTACATTTATCTTCTGCTGTTGCCCATTTTGAGAGCATGAAAGACTCTTCAGACCTTGGTGTAACTTCCCAATTAGTTGCACAACACGGAAGATACTGACAAAGGTCACACACAGCAGGCTGTGGGCACATTATCAAGTGCATCCTTGAACTTACAAGGTATAACTATTAAAGCATAATTATTTGTAAATGTATTCTCCACTTATGATTCTGACACTTTACAATGTGTACTTAAAAATTGTGGCTGTTACTGTCCTCAATTCTTTTTGTTTCGCTCTATAGATGGATATGCACTGCCATCTTACTATATTTCACTAAGAAATTAGATACCTAAAAGGAAAACTATCTTGTAAAGAGCTGAATTTGGTCAAATTATGACAAAAACGACACATACCTGAAAAGCCTAAATAGTTGCCATGGTATTCCTTGGTGGGTCTTGCGACTGAAAGTTTCATTAATATAAAAACCTAACCCAGCTTGAGCCAGCGGCTTGGCCACCACTACCCTTTCTGTTAGTCTTCTACTGCCATTTCCTCTTCCTTCATACCACCCCAACGCAGGCAGCAACCTACAATGGGCAGCTTTTCTTATGATTTCTTTCAAACCAGTTGTGCTGTAGGCAATGCAGTCTACTACAGGAGGTGGCACTTGGCAAAGTAAACCACAAGCGATCGGGGTATAAAAATTAAACTCAAAACTTCTGTCTGTTGGCAATTACCATCATATATTCTCATAATGAGCATACGTTCTAAGGAACGAAGCTTCCACAGAAAAGAATGCCCTAAAGTAAAAAAAAAAAAAAAAAATTGGAGATGTAGAGACGACCTGAACAGATTTTAATGTACATTCGTTGTAATAAATGACAGAAACCGGATGGAGATAAGATTTCGGTCTTTTAAATGATACTTTAAATGATACAACTACCAACTGATAAAACTGCACTAAGTAGTAAACTGAATAAAACTTTGAAATTTAGTGTACGCAAGTGATACATGTGCATAGGAACTCAAACCCAAGACGGACTTGTTATGCCATGGTTTGTAGACTGTCTCAGATCAATAGCCTATCAGTATCGTCCTCACCCAGCGGAAGGCAACAAAACGTGGCACCCATCTGCACAACTTCCAACTTAACCGAAAGGAAGGAGTTTACTAATGCACAAGCTACCCCAGTAAGGTAAAAAGTTCATAGTCTTTACGGTATTAATCAGGGTTCCTAAAATTCTTGGTATCAACAAAAGGTGAGAATCTGAGGGTTTTCGTACATTTGCATTCCTCTGGTAATAGGAAGAGGCCAAAATTATTATATAGAGCTAAATGAATCTTCTAAGCATCTTATCCAAATCATGCTTTAAAAAAACTTATTGCAACATTGTTCTTATCAATATTCACTTTGCTAGATTACTTGACAAAAGTGAAGTCAGCTGGAGGTGCTACCCAGAATGAAAAATCAGGTTTCAGGTGAGGCGAATGTTACTGTACAATCTCTTTCCAAACAGACTAAACTATAGACCTTATCTGCGCAATAAAAGTTTTAAAAATGATCGAGGCACAAAAATTAATTTTCCTCTGGGTTCCTCTTTTATTTTGAGGAATGCTCAGAATCATGAAAGAAATGAAAGCCTAAGTTCAAAACTGGCAAACTAGTCACACTGGACCATCAAAAGCACCTCCTTTAGCTCTTTGAAATGGCTGCAGATTGTCTATTTTCCAGATATTTATTTTCCAGATTTTATAGGCCTAAACATAAATTTGTCCTTTACTTATTTTCTAATTCAAGCAATCGCGAGGATTTCCGAGATAACTTAGCAATAAACACTAGTTCTCAATTTTTAAACACTACGCTGAAAGGAAAGATGTTTTAACACTATTATAGAATTACTCCAATTTTTGTAATTGAATACCCAACTGCAATAATATTAAGTCTTGTTGTACACAAGAGTACTGATTTTGAGAATTAAAATAAAAGTGGAAGCGTGATCTTTATTTTAAAGTTTTGCGCTGCATATTTATCACGCCATGCTTGAAGGGTCTGTAAAAATCTCAGTGAACTAGAAACGGCATACGCAACACAAGAGAACCCCCAATAAAATCCAATTCCATCTATTTACGTGAAATGCTAGTAACAATACATAAAACCAAATTAGTCTTTATGTATAAATTGAACTGAATGTAGAATTTAGGCCAAATGCCAAGTATTGGGATCTATGAGGTCATTCAGCGCTGAAACGGAAATTGACAGTAGAAAGGTTTGAAAGGTGTAACAGGAGGAAAACCTCGCAGCTGCACTATGAATCAGCTGATAAGAGAGGGTGAAAAGTAAAATAGAAGAAAGAATATGAAAGGCGGTACAGTAAAAAGAACGAAAGGGGTGGCAGTTAGGGGGACAAAGGCATGCTGCAAAGAACCTTTTAAGTAATGCCTACAGTGCACCGCATGAAGTGCACTGACGGCACTAACCCCCTACGGGATGATGCCCGTAAGGGGATAGTGCCATTAGTGCACCTCTTGCTGTGCACTGTAGGCATTACTTAAGGTTCTTTGCAGCGTCCCTTCGGCCCCTAGCTGCAACCCCTTCCATTCCTTTCACTGTACCTCCTTTCGTATTCTTTTTCTTCCAGTTTACCTTCCACCCTCTCCTAACAATTGATTCCTAGTGCAACTGCGAGGTTTTCCTCCTGTTACACATTTCAAAACTTTTTACTGTCAACTTCAGTTTCAGCACTGAATGACCTCTTAGGTCCCAGCGCTTGGTCTTAGGCCTAAATTCTATATTCTGTTCTATTCTGTATGGGTGATGATTTATTAAAATTAGCTAAGCACTGCGGCAGTTTCGACCAATCAGCGCTTAAGACAGTGAAACGATTAGTTGGAGTGTTGGGAAAGCACGATGAAGAGATCCGGAAAAAATGGATATGAAGTAAAAAACCCTAAAGGTGCAACAAGGAGCAAACTCAATAGTTGTGTTAAGAAGTAATAGTTAAAGGGGTTGGACATCAAACCGGAAGAAAGGGAGCGGTAATGGAAGAAAAGCAAAAGTACAATAGCGGGTGCTGCTTGGGGCCGAAGGGAAGTTGCAAACAACCTCTAGTAACAGCACTGCCCCACTACAGGGCTGTTATGTATGGAAATTCCGAAACGTGTAATTTTTCTCACTACTCTAATGTGAAGTATATATTAAAACAGGATATGCCGAGACAAAAGATGACAAAAACCAGTTTGATAATCAATGCTCCTCGTGCAGTTTCGTTTCTGGAACCTTGAAAAATAAAGATCGCCACTTAGATGAACCTACATTCGAATCTGTTTAAATGTTAACGTGCCTTTCTAAATTGCCAAAATGTCAATGAAGACCAAAGTTCTTAAGTACCTTGAATCTATTAACGTAATGTTTCAGCTAAGACAAGTTATCACCCACAGCCTGTAGCAAATATAAGGAACTAAAACAACTCAAATTTTCTTTCAAAACTACTTTGTCCCGAATTACTCTTCGCTTGACTTACTTACCTAATCTCTTTCTCTATATATATGGCTCTTCCGGTGAGAAAAAAAATCCAGTTTTATAATTTTCATTAGGTGCCATGGCCACATCCAGTGCTAAGCCAGTCTTCCTTTGCGCTCTTCATTCGTAAAATTCTTGCCAGAGTAAGACGAAGCCTTTTGCCTGGTGATGAAAATTTGGGGAATATTAAAGGTACATCAGTATAGTTAAATGTAACTGGTTATTAACACTTAAACAAAATGTCAGTGAAGACCAGAGTTCTTAAGTACCTTGAATCTAAACAATAATGTAAGTGATTTTTCTAAAATAAACGAAATGACGCCAGGGTCTCACAACTTTTACCATGTACCGAGAGGGAAAGACGGTGGTGGAGTGGGAATCTTTGTCAAAAATGTGTAGGCTACAAAATATCCACAATGAACCAAAATGTATTCAGTACATTTGAATATATCAACACTAAAATTACACACGTAAACAAACACATACAAATCATAACTGTTTATAAACCACCAAGCACAAGTACGAGATCGTTCCTAGATGGATTCAGTGGCTTCCTCGACTTGTTATCTGACAACAAAAATATACTGATTTGTGGTGACTTCAACCTACATCTGGGTGATAACGATGGCAATTATGTCAAAGAATTTATAGAGTTACTTGAAAGCCACGACCTCGTAAATGTTGTGAAAATACCGACATCACTGTTGAACCATACCAAAGGCCTAGTGTTACAAAACAAAAACGAGATTGTGAGTGACATACAAGTTGAGCCTGAATGAGTGATATCTCCAATACATAAACTAGTTACATTTAGTATAAATATCTGGAAAGGCTATACACTAAAAAAAATTACCAATTACAGAAACAAACCCAACTTTAAAGCTGATGAATTTATTGTTGAGAGCGTAAAGAAAATAAGAAAAACAACCCAGGAGCGCAGCTGTAATTTGAGGAATACCGTGACAAGCGACCAAGTACATGTAAGCTGTTTTACATTCTGTAGCAAAAGTATATTGGCGTCAAGCTACAATGTTAAATGTCCAGAAGTAAAAAGGCAAATAATAGTTAAAGAAAATGCCAAATCGTTTAACAGTGAATTACGTGAAGCTAAGAAAAAGAAAAGAAAAATGGAAGGTCTATGGAAAGATCGAAAGAATCAAGAAGTAGTGAAAACTGGTCACTGTATAAAACAGCTAGAAATCATCACAACGACTTCATTATGAAAACCGAGAAAATATATTACAATAAAATGTTTAGTGAAGAGAAAAATCTCCCCAAAAACCATGACAATTTAGCCGGAATATTGGGACTCAAGAAAGAAAAAGTTCTACCTTATGTAACTAGTGACTACAAAAACCTGGCCGATAAATTTGGGAACTACTTTGAAGAAAAAATTGAAAGAATCTGTCATAGTTTAGATAGGGAGATCGCTCCTGATCTCCCGGTGATCGCAATGAGAAATAGCAAATTCAGTAACTTTAAAGATCTGAACATGAATGACTAAAAAAACGACGAGAAAAGGAAAAAACGACGAGAAAAGTAAAAATCGCCTATTGTGAAAATGACCCGTTTCCCATAAGTGATATAAAAGAGGCAAAAATACTTTGATCAGTTGCGGAGCTATATTTTGATATTGTCAACATGAGTCTAGCACAGGCATCTTTCCCAAACAGTGAAAAGCTTGCTTGTATAAAGCCGGCCTATAAAGGAAAAGGAGATAAAGAAAATCTAAGCTTCTGTAGACCAATATCGAACCTATCGTACTTATCAAAACTTATAGAAACAAACATGGAAACACTTGAAACTCAACATTATACCTGATGATCAGTCAGCATACAGAAAAAACCTCTCAACAGAGACTACATTGTGTGCAATTATAAATGATATGGTAGAAATTATAACAAATGGAAAATGTGGCATCCTGGCTGTGCTTAACCTAAGTGCAGCATTTGACACAGTTGACCACAATCTACTACTTGAAGACCTGAGAGCCGTAGGCATCGAAGATGCCTTACACAAATGGTACTAAAGCTACTTAGAAAATAGGAAGGTTACAGTGGTTACATCAAATGTGAAATCAGAAAAGAAAGCCTAACAAAAGGAGTGCCCCAAGGCAGCGTTCTGGGTCCACTGCTATTTGGCATTTACACAATTGAATTATCTAGAATTCTAAATAAGTACAAGCTTAAGTGTAAACTGTATGCTGATGATACTCAGCTCTATTTTCCTGTCGAAACGGTAGAAGACACCATTAGTAAAATTGATGCAATAATGACATATAAAAAAAATGGATGTCGAAGAAGAAATTGAACTTAATGAAGACAAAACTAAGTGTGTGCTCTTTGGATCTGACAGTGCACTACGAAATTATGAACACTTCAAGAGAATAACCACTGGTTCGTCAACAATAATATTGTAGCAGCAGTGAGGGACTTGGGAGTATTTACTGATAATAAATTGTCGATGAAGAACCATATATTGCATATTACAAAAACATGTAACTATCATATTAGAAACATTGCATTTATTAGAAAATACCTAAACGAAGATACTCTGAAAATAGTAATTTGCAACCAAATACTTTCGAGACTTGACTACTGCACCGTTACATACTACGGTCTCCCTAATCACCTTCTAAGAAAATTGCAAGGAGTACAAAATAGAGCCGCCAGGTTGATAAAAGGACTAAGTTCCCGTGATAGAATAACCCCAGCACTAATTGAGCTACATAGGCTCCCAGTAAAAGCTAGAATAGAATATAAAATACTATTTACCGTCTTTAAAGCACTAAAATATGATGAACCAACATATCTGAGAAACTGCTTAAACTTCTTTAGACCCGAAATGAGTATTGTAATCAGACATGCAGGTGAAGCATACATGCTATTTGAACCTAGAACAAATTGTAAGTCAGGCGAGAGAGCATTTGTACGCTGTGCACCAAGACTATACAACAAAACACCACCTGAAGTGAAGAGCATACAAGAAGAATGCAAATTTAAGAAGGAACTAAAGACTCTTATTCTGCGGGAGCTACGATACCGACGAGAAAACACTGAAAGACAATTATAAAATATAAGAAGCACCTTATTTTGAAAACGTACATGGGCCCGCCAGAGAGGGAATTATCCCTGTGGAGGGCTGTACATAAAACCAAACAAAGTGAAACAAACATACAACCATAACATTCCACCCGAAAAAACCACGAACTGCAGCAAAATCTTCAATCTAAACAAAAAATAAGCTCTTTAAACACATCAAGACCACACACTCCTGTTCATCCACTGATCCTTTCTTTAGATTTTTTTCTTTTAAGAATATGGGCCACTTAAATCATTTAAGAATATGGGCCACTTAAATCATTTAAGATACAGCAATTGTAACAAAGATTAAAATATAATTGAATCTCTCCTGCCTTACGGCGTTTTTGTTTATTCTTCTCTATGTTAAGCTTTATTTTACAAAAACCAAAGACGTGGCTGTTTTCCCTATTGAAATTAGCTGCAGACCTATACAAAACCTGTATCTACCAAAACTGTATAAACAAATGTCTGTTGCTTGATAGTGGTATTATCTATTGTAGCCCTTTCCTTTTCAATCCAACATAACAAATTCAGTAAAAACTGAAAAAATTCAAGGCAAGGGCGCTTGTCCTCCCAGCTGTAAATGGGTACCAACGTCTTCTGAGATCAAGAAAAATAAAGGCTGTAACCTTTTGGGTCCACCCAGCCAAAGAGTAATATTTAGTACAGATTCTACTGACGAATTTACTTTTGATTTTACTGCTGAGCCAGACTTCATATACAACTGCAGTTCCATCAAGTTATAGTTGAAACAGTTATTTCAATATATAAGCCGAGTAGCTTTTTAAAATATAAATAGAATAGCCAATAAAGAGTAACAAAATAATTTTCATCCTTTCTCCAGCAGCTGAGCTTTGAGGATATAAAAAAAGTATGCGATAAAAGAAAAGTATTATCTCTAAATTACTGACGACACAAGGGCATACACATTCAATATACATAACAAATAAACAAGCATAAAAGTCATAACAAAGGAAAAACTGACAAGCATGCACAAACAGATAAGTTATTCTGCTGGTTGCACAATCAGTGAAGTTAAGCAACGCTGAGTCTGGTTTCTAAAGGATGGTTGACGATATAAAGAAAGAATAGAAGAGACCCTTCGAAATCAGTTATGAATCATGCAACGCTAGCAGCAGTGTGGTCACCGTATAGCCTACGGGGTTCTGCCTACACAAATAACAGAAGAGACCAAGGAACATCAAATGTGGCATATAGAAGACTAGGACGTGCAATCAGCATACAGGATTCTACCTTTGTAAATATAAAGGGACCCTACAAAATCAAATATGACAAATGCAAAACTAGAAGAAAAATGCCCACCCTTACATGAAGGATTCTGTCAATTAAAAAGATAGAAGGAACTCCTCAAAATGAAATGTGACCTTTTCAAATTAAATATATGCAGACCCATAAAGAAAGCTTACATAACATGAAGCATTCTGCCCAAATATATTTCAGTTAAGACCGTTCTAATTCATTCATGACACAAGCAAACAAACTAAAAAGAAGGGGGGCGCCTGTACATGAATGATTTTGGCTACTTAAATAAATAAAGTAGCCATTTCTAAATTATATATAGGTATAACAGGCACAAACTTAGAAGGAAAGAACCCTTTACACGAGGAATTCTGCTTGTATAAATGAAAGCAAGATAGTAAAAAAAAAGGAAAATGGTATCCACAAAACTATTATGGAAAAGTCCTCAACGTGAAGGATTCTTTCTATATAGATGACAGGAAGGATCATCCAAATCAAATATAGCATATATAATACTAGGAAGGAGGAGTCATCTGTATCTAGGATTCTGCCTCCATGAATGACAGAAGGACTCTCCAAATATAAATATGATACATGCAAAGCTAAAAGGAAAGTGTCCTTGACATGAAGGGTTCTCATGAAGAGACAAGGATTCTTTCTACACAAATGACAGAAGAGATCCTTCAAAATCAAATAAAAAATATACAAAAATAGAAGGAAAGTGTCCTCTATATAAAGGATTTCGGCTATATAGAAGATGGGTTCCTTACGGGGAATTTTTGACAGGCTTTTTAACAACTTTGTTTGTTTATATCACGGCCCAGTCAATCACCGTTCGTGAGCCGTCATCCGAGATTTTGGCCTCGTCACCCTCTCAGAAGATACATTTTCTGTGGAGCACCGAAACCTTACAAAAGAAAACTGAAGCGTCTGTTATATTTAGGGTTACCCATCAAAATATTTTTTCCATATCGAATTTTTAAAAATTGATGCGTATGATCATGACATACACAGTATGGTGATATATATATATATATATATATATATATATATATATATATATATATATATATTATATCATAGATATATATATATATATATATATATATATATATATATATATATAGATATATCTATAGATATATCTATATATATATATATATATATATCTATATATATATATATATATATATCTATATATATATATATATCTATATATATATATATATATCTATATATATATATATATCTATATATATAGGCTATATATCTATATATATATATATACATATATATATATATATATATATATATATATATATATATATATATATATATATATATATATATATATATATATATATTGATATATAAATATATATATGTGTATGTGTATATATATATATATATATATATATATATATATATATATATATATATATATATATATATATATGTATATATATATATATATATATATATATATATATATATATATATATATAATGTATGTATATATACATTTCATAAAAAGTCAGACCAGGAATACGATGGGATGATTATTTTTAACAGTGTATTCCAAAGCTTCGTAAATAATATTTACATCTGGGATTTCTACCAAAAATAAAAAAAAAAAACGTATATTATAAAGTCTGACATAAAATAAGATAAAGGTGAGTTAGAAGTCACAGTACACAAAGACAGGTAAAATACTAAAATGTACGATACATAAAGACAAGTAAAATACTAAATTTCACAATGAAAAAAGTCAAGTAAAACACTAAAATGCATATGAAACTTACAAGATCAACTAAAATGCATATGAAACTTACAAAGGATTAACTGAAATAACATAAAAACACAAGTGAAAACGAACTAACCTGCTGGTGCAAAGAACAGAACAGAACTGGAAACAGCAACAAAGCAAGGGGAAGGAGAGAAAAATAATTCTGGAACTAGAAGTTTAATCTCAAGTGTTTTAAGTATAAATAAATCAGTTTGGTTGTTACACTGGCCAATAATACTAAAGTTTTCGTTTTTAATTACCATTTTACATATTTTAGAATGATTGCGTATATTGGATGATTCAGGGTTGGAAATCCTTGTCCCTGTACGGTAGCTGACACCCCTGTGGGAGTCGATTCGCACTTTGAGTAGACGTCTACTAGTAGTGCTCCGACATAAGTCCCCGAATTACATCCGGGACACGTATATTTATAAATTACATTTGACGCCATACAGGGACTTAGGCGGTCTTTAAACCGGAATAAAGAGCCAATAGTTAGTAGGGTTTTGGGAATGAGCTTAATATCAAGAGCTCAAGTGTATGCTCAGGTCCTTGGTGAACTCTTTCATGAAGTGTTTGTCTTGAATGTAGGGCAAACTAGCTTAGAATTTCATTTTGGGAGCAGTTAGGACCGTAGCGGGCTTTAAAAACTGTTTATTAAGTATTTTATTAAGGACTTTATAAAATACCTTTTCTGGGAAGCAATTTTTATTAAAGTAATCTACAAGGAAGAGGATCTCCCCATGAAATAGATTCCAGTTTGATGTGAGAGAAAGCGTCCTGTGGCCCAATGCAGAAATGGAGTTAAGTTTAAAAATGTAAAATCTAAAGCTAAAATAACTTGAACCCAGTCCAGTGAAAGTCTTTTTTTCTGAAAACTGGGGTACTACAGTAAAAGCATCATTGTCTCTCTTAACCAGAACATCTAAAAAAGGTAGTTGGTCACTCTGCTCGCTCTCAAGAGTCAACTTAATATTATGGTGGCATGAATTAATAAATTCTAAAAATAACTGAGCGAAAATCTTGTTTGAAGAGAGCGAAGGTGTCATCCACATAACGCACATAAAGAGAGGTCTAAAAGAAAGAGGGCATTGGTCAAGAATGCGCTCCTCCAGGGAGCACATGAAAATATTGGAGAAGGTAGGACCAAGGGTAGAGCCCATAGCCATGCCGTCTACCTGTCTATAAAGATTTCCATTGAAAACAAAGGCCGCGTCCAACACTGCCAATTCTAACAAAGTTTTAAAAAGGGCACGATTAAAGCCGCAAAACTTAGTATCGGGTTCTGAAAACAATTTATCTAAAATAATTCCAATAGTTTCGCTCACGGGCACGTTCGTTACAAAAAGGGATTCAGCATCAAAACTAGCCATGTAGAAATCAGAGTCCTGAGTGAGAATTCGGTCCTTGAATTGTTTTGAATTGTTAGGAGTGTACGTGTTCAGAGTACGGGGCTCTAATAATGGAACTAAACACTTTGCTAATTTATAGTTTGCGGTATTATACGAGGCAAGGACATGGCGTAGGGGGAAATTCCTGATTTATGAATTTTGGATAACCCATAAAGAATACCAAAGGGTGATACCGTAGCAAAAAGTTCTTGGTAGGTGCCTTCATCAGTTATCTTTAGATATCTAATTGTTTGCTTTTATGACTCTAAAAAATGACATTGCACCATTTTAAAAATGTTATTGACCCTCTAGAATAAAAGTACAATTAAAAACTGCATTAGGAATTATTGTAAGAGACACGAAGTTTGCTCAGAGTATCCTTTCTATTTTCCATCGCGAATGGAATGCCTTACAGCGGGGTGCAGAATGATTTAAACAGGTGAACTTAAACATTATTGTCCCACATAAAATCTCCGGAGCAACAGACTGCCTCTCATACACTGACAGCGGTATAATGATGTGATATGCTCACCGTCCTTAAGGACACAGCTGATATGCATACCTAAGTATTTGAAAGACTGGACGACTTCCCACTTCTCTTTATCCACGTACAACTCCATGGGTAATGAATCGTGTACTTTGGTCTTTTCAGCGTTACCCATAAGGCAGTGTTCTTCAAAATACAGCATACACGCGTCGATTTGTTTTTGAAGGGTTTTTACTGAAGGACTAAGTAGTATCAAGAAGTCATCAGCAAATAAAATATTTCTACCTATAGTCCATCATCCCTCATTTTTCAAATACTTTCCGCTTAAATCGTCCATATACACTACAAATAATAAAGCAGACAGAACGCTACCTTGCCTGATACCACATTTTGTTTGAAATGGTGAGGACAGGGAGACTTCCATGTTACTCTAAACCTTTGGGTTGCATACCAGTTTTTCAGTATATATTTCTATTATACAAAGTGGTACTTTTCTCTGCCTTAAATATCAAACATCTTTTTATGGCAAACACTGTCGCATGCTTTCGAGAGGTCCATGGAACAAGGAAAAACGGGGGTATTGTTAGAACGATACAACTCTACAGTTTGTTTTAATAAAAAAAAAATATTGAAAAATACCTCTTTAAAACACACTTTCATCAAAATGCATAAAAAGTAAAAAATTATCTTTTTGAGACACACCAGTATTTTCTTACAATTAATCATGTCTACAAAAATAAAAGCATGGGCGCCAAACATGGAAGGAAATGCTACAAGAAACATATCTTTTTATTTCTTGTAGCGTTTCCCTCCATGTTTGGCGCCAACGCTTTTGTTTTTGCAGACATGATTGATTTGTAAGAAAATCCTGGTGTCTCAAAATATTTATTTTTAACCTCTTAGTGCATTTTAACACAAATGTGTTTTAACATTTTTTTTTATTTTATATTTTTCAGCTTTGACAGAAATTGTAACCGATTTATGATTGGAACTAAAAAAAAAACTGAACGTGAGATCCTATCGAGCCAAAGAAGGTTTGAAAAACCGTCGAGTTATTAACTTATTCTACCAAGTCAAATAAGTTATGAAAAGTCCAAAGAGTTTCATAAAAATCCTGAGATACTGGGAGAGGTCACCGCTGACCTACTGATCATGTAAGGTTGTACTGAGTAACCATGCAAAATTTCAAGTCCATCAAACGAATGGAACAGGTCGAAAATTGAATTAAAAGTTTTCACTCAGACTGACAGACAGCCAGACAGACAGACAGACAGACACAGAAGTCAAGATAAATAAAAGCATGTAAAAACAAAGCCATATCTGTGCTATGAGAGGTTTTATAAGCAAATTGATTATTCGTTGTTTCTACATTTTTCAGACATCTCTGTAAAATTATACATTAGATAGATTAGTTTTGATATAATGGATGCAAAGGCTATTGGTCACATATCTGATAAGACTTTTCAGCTGATCTTTCATTAGAGAACATATGGAAAGAAAAAGCCTGGTTCCACCACTGTCACCACCAACCTAATCTAACATAACCTAACCTTATTATCCTGAAATATCCTGTAATTCCTGAAATTTTCAAGTTTGTATTCTGCATGCCAAATAAAAATCAATAAAACATTTAGTTTCTTGATAGAGCTTTATCTAGTTTTTTCCAGCTCATTTTATCAATTTTTTATGAATTATAAACTTGGCTAAAGGCACTGAAAAATGAAAGATTTTTACCACAGCTCTCGTCAGAAGACTTTTGTAGCTGAAAGATTTTTACCACAGTTCTCACCAGAAGTCTTTTGTAGCCAGAGCCTTAATCCCTACATTTTCTATAATGAAATGAATTTTTACAACACTTAGCCAAAATCGAACAATTCTAGGCTTATTTTCTACTAAACGCTGAATTTCAATAACCTCGGTCACAGTGACGTTTATATATCAAATGTAAGGGGACTGGACTGGTCCTTAGACTATATGAAGAATTATGTTTCTCATCCTCTTCCTCCTCTACTTCCATAACTATTTCAAGAATCAGGACGGTAAACATTGCAAAATTTGAAATATACTTATAGGCAAGTTTGAAAATAAAGTGAAAAATTACCTTAAACTATATACTGTAGGTTATTTTACAATTAAAGTGAAACGTCACTTTAAAATATGTAGACTATTTTTCAATTCAAGTGAAACGTCACCTTAAAATATATTGTCTATTTTGCAGTTGAAGTGAAACTTAACCTTAAAATATATGGGCTATTTTGCAATTCTAGTGAAGGTCATCTTAAAATAAATATGTTATTTTGCAATTCAAGTGAAACATCACCTTAAAATATATAGGTTACTTTACAATTCAAGAGAAACGTCACCTAAAATATATAGCCTATTTTACAATTCAAGTGAAACATCACCTTAAAATATATAGGCTACTTTGCAATTCAGAAGCGTCACCTTATTTAGTGAAACGTCACCTTAAAATATATAGCCTATTTTGCAATTCAAGTGAAAACGTCACTTTCAAATATAGAGGCTACTTTGCAATTCAAGTGAAATATCACCTTAAAAGATATGAGCTACTTTGCAATTCAAGTCAAATGCCACCTTAAACTATATAGGCTACTTTAATTCAAGTGAAACATCACCTCAAAAAATATGAGCTACTTTGCAATTCAAGTGAAACGTCACCTTAAAATATATAGGCTATTATCCAATTCAAGTGAAACGTCACCTTAAAATTTATGGGCTATTTTGCAATTCATGTGAAAGACACCTTTAAATATATAGGCTACTCTGCTGTTCAAGTGGAACATCACCTTTAAATTTATAAGATACTTTGCAATTAAAGTAAAAAAAAATCACCTTGAAATATATAGGCTATTTTGCTACTCAAGTGAAGCATCACTTTGAATATATAGGCTATTTTGCAATGCAAGTGAAACACCTTAAAATATATAATCCCCTATGTAATCCAAGTGAAATGTCACCTTAAAATATATGGGCAATTCGACAATTCAAATGAAACATCACCTTAAAATATATACGTTATTTTGCAGTTCAAGTGAAACATTTCCTTAAAATATACGGGCTATTTTGCAATTCAAGTGAAAATTCACCTTAAAACATATAGACTACTTTGTAATTCAAGTGAATGATCACCTCAAAATTTAGGGGCTATTTTGCAATTCAAATAAAATGACACCTTAATATATATAGACTATTTTGCAACTCAAGTGAAGCATCACCTTAAAATATATAGACTACTTTGCAATTCAAGTGAAACACCTTAAAATATATAGACTACTTTGCAATTCAAGTGAAACACCTTAAAATTTTAATATAGGCTACTTTCAATTAAGTGAAACGTCACCTTAAAATTTTAATATAGGCTATTTTCAATTCAAGTGAAACATCACCTTAAAATATATAGCCTATTTTGCAATTCAAGTGAAACATCACTTTCAAAAATATAGGCTACTTTGCAATTCAAGTGAAACATCACCATAAAATATATGGGCTATTTTGCAATTCAAGTGAAACATCACCTTAAAATGTATAGGCTACTTTGCAATTGAAGTGAAACTACCTTAAAAGATATGGGCTACTTTGCAATTCTAGTGAAACTTCACCTTAAAATATATTGGCTATTTTGCAATTCAAGTGAAACATCACCTTAAAATATATTGGCTATTTTGCAATTCAAGTGAAACGTAACCTTTAAATGTATAGGACACTCTGCTGTTCAAGTGAAACCACCTTAAAATATATAGGCTAGTTTGCAATTGAAGTGACGCATCAATTTAAATATCTAGGCTATTTTGCAATTCAAGTGAAACATTACCTTAAAATATATGGACTACTTGAAATGTCACCTTAAAATATATCCAGCATTATGCAATCTAAGTGAAACATCACCTTAAAATATATGGGCTCTTTGGCAATTCAAGTGAAACATCTCCATAAAGTATATAAGCTATTTTGCAGTTCAAGTGAAAAATCACTTTAAAATATATGGGCTATTTTGCAATTCAAGTGAAATGACACATTAAAATATATAGCATATTTTGCAATGCAAGTGAAACACCTTAAACTATATGGGCTATTTTGCAATTCAAGTGATACATCACCATAAAATATATGTGCTATTCTGCAATTCAAGGGAATCATCACCTTACAATATATAGGCTATTTTGCAATTCACGTGAAACATCACCTTAAAATACATAGGCTACTTTGCAACTCAAGTGAAATGTCACCTTAAAATATGATGGGTATTTTGCAATTCAAGTGAAACATTGCCTCAAAATATATAGCCTATTTTGCTATTCAAGTGAAACACCACCTTCTGATTTATTGACTATTTTGCAACTCAAGTGAAATGTCACCCTAAAATATATAGGCTACTTTGCAATTAAAGTGAACCATCACCTTAAAATATATGGGATATTTTGCAATTCAAGTAAAACGTTTCCTTAAAATATATAGACCATTTTGCAGTTCAAGTGAAACGTCACCTCAAAATATGTAGGCTATTATGCAGTTCATACGAAACATCACCTTAAAATTGATGGGCTATTTTGCATTTCAAGTGATACGTCACCTTGAAAAATATAGGCTACTTTGCATTTCAAGTGAAACGTCACCTTAAAATATATGGGCTATTTTGCAATTCAAGCGAAATGTCACCTTAAAGGATATACAGCAGGCAATTTTGTAATTCATGTGAAATGTCACTGAAATATATAGACCATTTTGCAGTTCAATTGAAACCTCAAAATATATATACAGTGTGCTACTTTGTAGTCCAAGTGAAATGTCACCTTAAAATATATGGACTATATTTTGCAATTCAAGTGAAACGTCACCGTAAAACATATAGGCTACTTTGCAATTCAAATGGAACATCACCTTAAAATATATAGTCTATTATGCAATTCAGGTGAAACATCACCATAAATGTATGGGCTATTTTGCAATTCAAGTGAAACGTCACCTTAAAATATTTAGGCTACATTGCAATTCAAGTGAAACTTCACCATATTTACATCGCCGAGTTCTCAAGATTTACCCTTACTGCATTTTATTAGCGTCAGTATTTCATAAATTAGCACAAAACCATCCTGATTA
>NC_089749.1:26432661-26435161 GCF_040412425.1 Macrobrachium rosenbergii
TACTCTCAGGGGACAATACTGATAAACATACCGACCTTAGGCAACCTCAGATCTACACCTGACAGGTGTCAGAGAGGCGGAGTTTGGAAACTCATTAGCACTACTGCCCCTGTATTGTGTTTACAAATATGATAATCCTATATTCATACATCTCTACTGCCTGCCCGAAAATTTAAACAATTTACAAATTTCTTTTGATATTAAAGGATCAAGTTTATACATCCCTTGACTGATATTCATATTATGGTTGTAACTTTCTTTTATAAAGCTAGACTCAATTATATTCCTTTCCAGTGAATTATTAGAATATACAATCCTTTTTGCCCCTTCCCAGTTGATAGCATGATTGTTTTCACTAACATGTACAAAAATACCACTGTTCCCCTGTGCATATCTCACACATTTCTTATGCTGTTCAATTCTTTTTCCCAGTGCTTTCCCCTTTTGGCCAATATAAAAGTTGTCACAAGACTTACATGGAATTTTATATACACACCCTTTAGTATTGTCAGGTGAGTTCTTGATAAGTACATTTTTCTTTGTTTTATTATTCTTAAAGGCGACATTAACACCAAAATTCTTAAGAAGATGGGGGATATCTTTCATATTATTATTATAAGGCAGTACAAGCAAATTTTTTGTGTTGTAAGGTTCTTTTTGGTTTTGACGCATAGTCTTTTTTGCCGCTTCGAGTGCACTGTTTAATACATTGTCAGGATATTTCAATCTCTTGCTATCAACTGGGAAGGGGCAAAAAGGATTGTACATTCTAATAATGCACTGGAAAGGAATATCATTGAATCTAGCTTTATAAAAGAAAGTTACAGCCATAATATGAATATCAGTCAAGGGATGTATAAACTTGATTCTTTAATATCAAAAGAAATTTGTAAATTGTTTAAATTTAAGGCAGGCAGTAGAGATTTATGAATATAGGATTAAAATATTTATAAACACAGTACAGGGGCAGTAGTGCTAATGAGTTTCCAAACTCCGCCTCCCTGACACCTGTCAGGTGTGGATCTGAGGTCGCCTAAGGTCGGAATGTTTATCAGTATTGTCCCCTGAGAGTATATTGTGATTTTTAGCCAAATAAGTTTTGAAGGCCACTCCTACCTCGACACCGGCCGGTGGGTGGATACGTAGTCTCTAACGGTTGTGTATGTTCGTCAGTACTGTTCCTGTAGTATATATATTTGTGACTCTTATACTCTGTATCAGTCCTTCGTCAATGGCTTGGAAATGAAGTCGAAACCGGTCAGGACCTACACCCCGTCTCTTATTTTTCACCTGTGGTAATTTTTGATAAATGAATCACGTACAAAATTGATAATAATCATATATATATATATATATATATATATATATATATATATATATATATATATATATATGTATATATGTATATTATATATATATATATATATATATATATATATATATATATATATATATATATATATTTATATATATATATATATATTTATATATAATATATATATATACATACATATATATATATATATATATATATATATATATATATATATATATATATATATATATATATGCACCTCTTGTACATCGATATTATCTTTCATTATCTCTACTTATGCTTTTTTCACTCTGTACCCCTTATAATGGTTATGTACAGTTAAAACTCTACTTGAAACTACGACCTGGTCCTAAATGCAAGTGCACTTGTGTGGCTTACGTGATTTGGTGCTTATAGGTTATTGATTCTATTTGTGAGTTTATAATTTCTGTGTTATATTTAGTTTACCGTATAAATTATTTACCTTCCTTCATTTTGTATTTAGCTATCCTTTTCTACACAGTACGTACTTACTGTACTCTGCTTGGCCTTACAATTTTCACTGATCTATTCCATCTCAACATGTTTTTTATATATATATATATATATATATATATATATATATATATATATATATATATATATATATATATATATATATATATATATATAATATATATATATATATATATATATATATATATATATATATATATATATATTATATATATATATATATGTATGTATGTATGTACAAGCATATATATATATATATATATATATATATATATATATATATATATATATATATATATATATATATATATATATATATATATATATATACATATATACATGTATGTGTGTATGTATGTACGAGTCTATGTATATATATATATATATATGTATACTGTATATTATACTGTATATGACGCACTTGTGTGAAAGTGCGTGCAAGCAAGTATAAAGCATGTATGCGTATCCCTGTGAGTATTATATGACACGTCTGTGGGGAGAGAGAGAGAGAGAGAGAGAGAGACTAGCATCATTAACCCCGTCTCCAGGGGCTTTACATTTATTTCTCTCGACTCATGATCTCTCAGCCAAATGTTTTACCACGGATGCTTAATCTATTTATAAACGACTCCATCTCTTGAAATAGTCGGCATTCAGCAATAACTATAG
>NC_089749.1:26440161-26457661 GCF_040412425.1 Macrobrachium rosenbergii
CTTCACTTTTGTTCTACCAAAAGAGGGCTCTAAACATCATGAGAGAAGTCCATTGCAGTGGCACATACAGAACACAACAAACTGGAGTTTATCGCTAAACATCAAGAAATCTACGCAACACCCTCAGGCATCGTTGCAGAAGGGACATAAAACAACTTACTGAAGCTTCGAGCAAAGGTTTTCGTGGTGATTTATATTCTGTAACCATCACTGTTTTCGAGCCCTTTATCTACTAATTTAGTTACTCCCTTTTCAGAATGTTTGCAAGCAGGAGAGAGAGAGAGAGAGAGAGAGAGAGAGAGAGAGAGAGAGAGAGAGAGAGAGCGCATTACTGTACACTAATCAGTGCAATTAACGCAGATGATCAAGAAGATTAAGAAATAGCTGAATCAGTTACAGATTGATTTTTAATTACTGTAGAATCCATTGGGGTTTTAAACAAGCTAGAGTTAATTAGGCAAGCGAAGCGTTGCGTATCTTTGGAATCCGTGTTTAACACCTACTGGAATGCTTTGACACTTGTTTCTAAATTCTTCGCCTCTCTCTCTCTCTCCCTATGACTCCGTTTTAAAAACTTAACATATCAGGAATATATATATATATATATATATATATATATATATATATATATATATATATATATATATATATATATATATATATATATATATATATATATATATATATATATATCAACAAAACATGACTAACATGCCTAGAGCCATTCCCGCTTATTTGTCGCATGTAAGGTAAGGAACGTCTTATCCCTTACGTTATGCTCAATATACTTCAGACTTTAAGAAATGCAAGATACTGAACGGTCAAATTTCTGTACCCTCTATTGCTGGTCTTATAAAAATTTTACGAACCACTGTAGGGTATAAAAAAAGAAGGTAGCCTAGTGAATCTTCTTAGACTCTTCGTTAAGCAGCAAATGGAAAAATTCTTTTGTTCATTTCAGTAAATGCTTATAGTATGAGAGCACAATATAACAAATAATAACGATGCGTACTCTATGCTGTGTTCATGTCAGTTCGTCGAAAACATATTGCCTTAAGAAATGCAAGACTGATTTGCAAAAAGAAACACACCGGTGAATGAATTACGCACACATGCTGAAATGAAGGTTAAACTTCATGACAAAGGAAAGGGGGGGAGGGGGTTGGGGGGCAGCGTGCCGAGTTCAGTAAGCATTATTATTATTATTATTATTATTATTATTATTATTATTATTATTATTATTATTATTGCTGAAAAATGCTCTTGTAAAAACAATGCACACATTCTTTCACATTAAGGGGATTTCACAAATTTTATGACATTCCCTGAATGTGGAAGATGATGTATTGTTTTTGTAAGTGTATATTTTTAATAATAATAATAATAATAATAATAATAATAATAATAATAATAATAATAATAATAATAATAATAATAATAATAATAAGAGTTACATATAAAAGTATAATTGGATGCCAACCTTGTGATACAAGAAAACACAACAGGAAATGAAAGAAAACAGAAATACAACATAGTAACAAAATATTGTATATCCCCAATCATCATCCAGACCTAAATGAGAAAGTTTAACTTTACCAGTCCTCCTTATCGGAAACGTCGAAGAAAAAATAAGTATTACGACTGTAAAACCAAAACGTACATACAAGAAAAGAGACAGACTAACCTGACGTAAGAAGAGATTATAGGAACTGGAAGAAAAAAACAAAAGAGCAGCAGAGAAAACATTCCGCGTGTGGTCTTTTTGACAAAGCGAATGATCCCTCTTTGACCACAGAAGGAAAGCTTAGTTGAGAACTGTCTCGGGTATTATGTAATGCCTGCTATTCGTCACACTAATGATCCTAATTAATTCCGTGTCCTAGCTCTCTGACAGTAATGGTCCATGACCACATTACGCCTAACTATCGCGTGATATCGTAAATATGCAATTACTGCAGTAATGACGTCGGATTGCGCAGAGAAATCGTTTATGCCTTTGTTGTTGCATTGATTATCCAGTTACTTGGCAGTTCGCAGGAATAACCCCGAGCCCAAGTCAAATGAATGACATAAGTAAAATGACAGGAGTTTCGTATGTAACACTAAACACACATGAGAAAGGCGATTATTTTCAAAACCGTACTTCCGGTCAACTTTGCTGCTTGTGTAATTATGACAGTAATAAAACAAGTAAAAAATGCACCGAAGTTTCTTCGGCGCAATCGAGTTTTCTGTACAGCCGCTACAGTGTATAATCAAGGCCAACGAAAATAGATCTATCTTTCGGTAGTTTCGGTATAATGCTGTATTAACCGAGGCCCATGAAACTTTAACCACGGGCCGGTGGTGGCCTATCCTATATCGTTGCCAAAAACACGATCATGGCTAAATTTAACCTTAAATAAAATAAAAACTACTGAGGCTAGAGGGCTGCAATTTGGTATGTTTGATGATTGGAGGATGGATGATCAACATAATGATTTGCAGCCATCTAGCCTCAGTAGTTTTTAAGATCCGAGGGCGGACAGAAAACGTGCGGACAGAATAAAGTGCGGACGGACAAAGCCGGCACAATAGTTTTCTTTTACAGAAAACTAAAAAAGGAAACAAAAGCCGGTTTTCTATTTTCCTTCGTTCGAAGACGACGGAACATGATAATGAATCTCCATGTCACAGAGAGCCAGATGATAACGAAAGGGTAAATGAAAAAATCGTTGACATTTTTCCCGGAAGGTGAATTTTGTCTTGGGAGACATTCTGACGAGAAATTGTATTATGGACGATTCTTAGCTGGCACTGGGCAACACAGAGACCTGTAACTAATTAGTCTTTTGTTGCTATATTAAAGAGTAAATTGTCGTTTCACAACTCTAGTAACTGGAATCAAACTCAAACAATCTGAATCATGGATGACGTAAATGTCGTGTCGAAATATTACACAAACACACACACATAAACAAACACGTATATATATATATATATATATATATATATATATATATATATATATATATATATATTTATATATTTAAATATATTTATATATAATATATATAAAATATTTATATATAAATACATATATGTATATATACATACATACATATATATATATATATATATATATATATATATATATATATTATATATATATATATATATATTATATATATGATATATATATATATATATATATATATATATATATATATATATATATATATAACATTTATATAAATATACAGTATATATTATATATATACATATATAATATATATACTGTATGTATTACATATATAAATATATGTATATATATAGTATATATATATATATATATATATATATATATATATATATATATATATATATATATATATGACAGAAATAATCAACACACAATCACGTGTGGAACAGAAATAAATTCCTGACTCACATCAGATCGAATCCAGGTCTCTCAATTGGAAGGCAA
Source organism: Macrobrachium rosenbergii (assembly GCF_040412425.1). Lineage (NCBI taxonomy): Eukaryota > Metazoa > Arthropoda > Malacostraca > Decapoda > Palaemonidae > Macrobrachium > Macrobrachium rosenbergii. The sequence continues at coordinate 26,443,628 of NC_089749.1, forward strand.
GGGCGCTGCCTTACAATTGAGAGGCCTGGGTCTGATCCTGAAGTGAGTCAGACATTTATATATATATATATGTATATATATATATATATATATATATATATATATATATATATATATACATATATATATTATATAAAATATATATATATATATATATATATATATATATATATATATATATATATATATATATATATATATATATATAAATCTCCAACAAAAAGCAAACATTCAGTTCATAACATTTTAAAGTTATTTAACAGATTATATAAAGTAAATATAAGCAATAATTAAATGAACATCTGAGATCGATGCACCCCGGTCTGCTTGGCCTAAATATCAGGGTGACGTATTTGTAACATGTGGCCTGAGGACGTTATTAGACAGTAATAAAACTGTCAGGGTCATTAAAAATCGAAGCGAGCTTCTTCGTTTAAAAACGAAACGATTACATTTGAAAGCCTGAACAATATTTTATTTTCGTCAGTATGAAGTAATGAAAGAGGTACTATGAATAGTTATAAGAAACTTACGAGAAAACGGCTATAAGGAATAGGGATAATATCCACATCAGAAAACCTCAAAGATTATCAATTCTCTCTCTCTCTCTCTCCCTCTCTATCTCATAGGAGGTCCACTCCATTAACAAAGGTTAGGAGAAATGAAAAGGGAAAATGTATAATAGGGATAGGCAGCATAAGGATCAGAAAAAAATATAAATAAATTTTGATATTCATAATGTAAGATGTTCTTTCGACAACAGCAGACCCCTCAAATTAACATTACACCCCGATAATGAAGAGGATTAACTAGATAGAAATGAAATAAAAATACTTGGTAGGTGATTATTTCATTCTCAAGGGCTGCTAACGACAACTATCCTCGCATAATAAAGAAAAACAAAAGAGCAAGTAATGACTTCGAGAAAGTTTCTGAGTTAATGCATTTTATTCCACGCTATAGAGTTCGCTGGCTGGCCTACAGCGTGGAACCTTTGATCTGGCAAGCCTCTCTCTCTCTCTCTCTCTCTCTCTCTCAGCACCCCACTGAGTCACTAAGTGGGAGGAAAGGTATGAAGATAAAACAGGAGGCGCTGAACACCACACGAGAGAGCTCTTGGTCGGGTTGGTTCGTGAACCTAATAATAATTGCAAAGACGGTTGCAAGGTCACATCAGCACCCACGCTCGCTCGCTCCTTCTGAGGGAGGTCTGCTGGCTTTTTAAACCACTTATTTGGGTCACGCTCTGGTTTCAACTATTTCATATTTATTGTATATCGTCCGGGACCCTCTTTATAAAATCGATAACATGAACTACAATGGCCTATTACTTCTTCGCACTCCGGACCTGTTTTAAAAGCACCGGTGTAGACGAAGACTTCATGAAGTATATAGGAAAAGTGTAAACAACTCGTTGCTGCTTAAAACGACAACATATGAAACAAAAAATTCATGCAGGACAGGCCTACAGGCCTTTACTTGAAAAGCAAGGTTCCGCAGAATAAAAGCTCATGAGAGAAAACTGACAGAGGAATTTAACACATGAATAAAAAGAGAGCTAATTAGCAAAAGTAGAATAGACGAGAAAAAGATAAAAGCTCTCACTACATACAAAGAATGCCCCCATCCTTGCCTATCAGTGCTACGGCTATTAAGAGCGCCATTTTGCATGAAAATTCTTGGCAAGCTTGCGTTCTTCCACAAGGTCCGCAAAGGGCCTTGTAGTAATGTAAAAGCTAGGAAATTATAATTACCTCTTGGACTCTTTACAGATATTAAATTTGTTCTTGGTAGAAGTGGCTCTCAAGAAACGAGTTTGTACTAAAACAGACACTTAAGTCAGATTAAACGTATTTTGTTACGTTCGTGGAAAAATGTACCCAGCTGTTAATTATGCTACAACGGGTGAAACAGGGATCATGGAGTCCAGGAAGTTGGAGCAGCATCAAGAAAGTCGGTTTTCGTCCGTTGACGCCTGTAACTGAATAGACCTCTAGACCTCTCCCAAAATAGTCATCGTGCAGAATACCTAATGTATGAGTGTCCTAATCCGCAGGCTTTCTTCAGACATGAAAATCGTTGTCAACCCAAGGTGAATACCTAGATGAAACAAAAATTCAAGTGGGATATTTTCATGGAAGTTAAAAGACTATAACTAGCGATCTAGATGGCAAATTGCGGTTTCGGCTAAAGTAAAAATAAAGTATTCACGAAACTATGAATATTGATATGCTCTCGGCAAAAAATGTAGAGCCTTGACCATACGTCTTGAATATATTTTCAAATGATTAGTCTTCAGAATTTAATGGCATACACTCCAGGTTTTATTTGTTGTGCCAGCAATTAAGGCCATAAATTGGAATAATGATAAATGTAACATCAAGTTCACCAAACTGAATTGCCAACAAAATATTTCTGTTGAAGTTACTATTAGTTTACTGTAAGAAACAATATCTATCACAAATGGTTACATTTCTCGTAAATAAGAAAAGCTAGAAGTAGCCCTGAAACAAGCCAAAATGGATGACATCATACTGCAATTCTTCCTGAGACCTGATATTTAAAATCAAGAACTCAGTTCCACTTGATACCAGCTACAAAGACCATTATGATGACGTATGCCCAATAAAGGTTGCTCTTATTTCCCAACTGAAACGAGGAACTTGATGTCATCACAAAACGGACCAAGAAGAAAATCATGCAGACTTAACGCTTTACTTTCTATAAATTACTTATGTACTTATCCATCTGAAGTGATAGCCACAAGATAAGTTTAACTGTATAAACAACGGGAGCATGAAACATTAAATCCACGTTTCAAGACTGCACTGGCTATGAGATACAAAAGACTGTTGGCTCAAAGACCCGTGGTACCAAAAGACAGAGAAGACCGGAAACTCCAAGATGGAAAGACTATAGATAGCGTAACGAAATGCACTATGCCGCGTGCTAGTATCATTAGAAAAGAAACATTTTCAGCTGTGGCACTGCATTTTGTAAGTATCTTTGCATACTTATGTACAACACGGTTGCTTTACTTTTCTAAATAAATACAGCTACATGTACCTAAAACTTTTAAATCAAAAGTAACATTCTTGTCTTTTTCAAGCCAGATCTCACTTGCTACTCGCATACACAAGGCCTTACTGACTCCCTCATTTTTAAAGGAATGGTAATCACACAAGCTACGTGTGACTGCACTGAGCAGGCCCATCAAGTTTACAGACTGAACTAAAGAACTGTGCCAAGTTCAACATTACAGTCAAATAAAGGGTCCCGCGAAGATATGCATGGCTTAAGAACATCAAGACAAGCAGACATTTACGGTGGTAGCTATATTTAAATTTGATGGATACAACATTGCTGTTGATGTGGGGTCTAGGCGAAACCCAGTAGCATTACAATTTTGTTACACAGATTTACATACAAAAAAATAAAAAAGTGTTCTAAGACGGCTAAACTCTGTCAATGATTAGCTAGCCTGATCAATTCCAAAGTCGCGTTCTCTCAAAACGGTTCCATTTCAGCAAATGTTTCTTATCCCTCGCTCTCAAAATCTAGTCACTTGTTGACAGGCAGTCCCATTGCCCATTTAATGTAAAATGCTGATAAAAATCAAGACAACTTTTACATATATTACTAACAAACAAACAAACAGACAGACACACACACTCGAGCAAAAACATACCCTGCAGTCGGGGAGATATACAAAGTTCAAATTTCGGCACAAGACAGTCTTCCTGACACTAGACTGATTACTGGAAAAAAACAGTAGTTTACCAAAAATCGTTAGTGCTGAAAAGAATCACAGTATAATTAACGATGTACTAGCTCTAGGCACAGCAGCTTCTTTAATCACCAGACACATCCCTGCACACTGCAAAACCATAGGTAAGGCCACCTCAGAGGGAAAGGTAAGATTGTAAAATTCATCTCCTCTCGTTCCTTGTCCTGACACTGCTGCGGTAACTAACTGCTTTTGTTTAAGCGTGAAGCTTGATCAAGAATGATTGACGGTTGTAATGCACTAGAAACTTCATCTCAGGCTGCGCTGGTGTTGAGTCGATCGGTGTAAACTGAAAGTGTGAGCGTAAAACTGTCTGACGCAAGCAAATATCGAACTGCCGCATCTGCTCTACCCGTCTCAAAGTTTATTGAAAAAAAAAAAAAACAGGCGGCTTCTTTCTTTTCACTATGGTCACCAGTACCAAACTACTCATGCTTGTTGGGTGAACGTTAACTGGAGTAGAGGGTAAACACGGTAGTTTGTACTAAAAGGTACAGTACTGTAGGTGAAAGAAAAATATGCACACTTTCCTTTCGTCTACAGTTTAAATGTAAAGATGATAATCATGCTAAACAGATATAAGCTTGCCTTCAGTAACTGAAATATATAAAAAATCACTAAAGGGAATTAGCGAAGTCTGATTAAAATCATACTGAATAATATCTCCGCAGAAACAGTCCATCTTAACTGCTAAAGACCATGATTTGTATCATCGTTTTCTAATGTATATTCCTTTTTATTAAGTTTTAAGCTACAGAGAAAGGTTCCCATTATTAAAACTAGCTGGATTTCTGAGATAAGTTCCTGTATTTGGACCGTTCGTGTTTTAGTTCATCGCGTGAAAGTCAAAAATCAAAACCTTGAACTTGTACTTCCACTGATTTAATTTGCACTAAATTAATTTCCGCACTGGTGAACAGATCTAAATAAAAAAATGGTGGACGCTATTATCGTTGCGCGACATAAATCATGCCATGTTATATAAAGTGAATTTAGTATTTACTCCAAACAGAATCTACGAAGTTGAATGAAATGCTAATGACTATTTTAATAGGGTATTTCCCCCGAAAGGTCATAAAATTTAGGACAAATGGCCAGCTATGGTTTGATGATCCATGTAGACGAGCCTACCAAGACAAACAGGCCAAATTCAACACATGGAGACAAAATCGTCCAAATGAAAATGACACCGTTTTTGTTGAATCTCGCCGAACAGAACTTACCATACAGCTGAGAGAAATTACAGTAATTCCTTGAAGAGGAAACTTGAAGGAATTGCTCAGCTTCATCTGTGGTGAACCAAATTGGCATCATCTATCTTTGGGTTAGGCTCGTCTTCCATTCTACCACTACTAACAGATAATGGTAGATTGGTTACTGGCCTTAAGGAAGAGGCTGAGCTGCTTCATCGAGCTGTTGAAGCTAAGCAATCAGCTGAGGATGTCCCTCTCCCTGGTACTTGTCATCCTGAACTTACTCTTAAAATATTTGCATTTCGCTCCAGGGTTGTTAAGAAAATTCTGGATAATCTTGACAGCTGGGGTGGAGAAGGTCCTGATGGTTTCTTCCCTTTACTTTTTAAAAAAGTTATTAATCCCAAGATTAGTAGATTCTACAAATTTTTATGTTGACGTAGTATCTTTGTGGATGAGCGCAAGTTTAGTAATAGTGTGCCTGTTCCAAAACGTTGCATGCCTGCAGACTGCAGTAACTACGGGCCAATCACTATTCTCCCTGTGCTCTCCAAAGTTGCTGAAAAACTTATTTTTAGGACACTATATAAGTACGTGGAATCTAAAGGACTGTTAGCCGATAGTCATTATGCATATAGGAAGCAGTCAGGTACCTGCGATGCTCTTTTAGATTTGAAATGCAATTTGCACGGGAACCTTGATGGAGTTTTGAGTGCAGAGTAATTCAAATGTATTTTAGTGGTGCTTTCGATTTAGTAAATCACAAGGCACTTACTTATAAAGTTCAGAATCTTGGAGTGGGTAGATATATTTTAGGGTTACTTCAAGATTTCCTTGCAGGTAGGCAGCAGCGAGTTGCTGTGGACGGGATCTTTAGTGAACCAAGATCTATTGTGTCTGGAGTTCCATAGGGCAGTGTTCTTCATCCACTGTTATTTTTAGTGTATGCAAGTGATATGGTTGCTTGCCGATGATGCAACAAATCGTGGGTGTAGTAAAGTCTCCACTTTTGAGAAATGAAGCTGCCCTCAGCCTCAATCGGAACATGGACCGGATCTGGGAATGGTGCAGTCGGTGGGGTATGAGGCTGAACTCCAGTGGAACGAAAACACTATTGATTTGCAGCAGATCTCGCACAGAGTTCCCACCCCATCCTCCCCCTTCAGGTGGATGGAACTTTGCTTTAACTCTTCTGGGTGTAACTCTTGACTCACATCTAACTTTTGAGAAACATCTAATGGAAGTTTCAACAAATGCCGCGCGAAAGTTATGTATTGCTCTGTAAGGCCTCATATATATATATATATATATATATATATATATATATATATATATATATATATATATATATATATATATATATATATATATATATATATATATATTGTACATATATATATATATATATATATATATATATATATATATATATATATATATATATATATATATATATATATACAGTATGTATATATATATATAACAGTAATAAAGTCAATGCTGTATATCAGGTCCACAATAATATTCAATGGTGAATTCTTGTAAATTTTATAAAAAAGTTGCAAAAGCTTTCGAACCCTGTCCTGGGTTCATCTTCAGTCAATGCAACCTGTTTTAGGTCATTTGTACTCCCTTTACTAGAACACTGCTCTCTCGTGTGGATGTCTGCTTCTGCCAGAGATTTATCTCTTTTAGATATGGTTCGTGGTGGTAGGTTTCTGTTTCCTAATAGTAATAGGTATGAGTTGGACCATCGACGGGTGGTCTCTTATTTGTCACTTTTTTTCATAAGTTGTATTTCAACAGCGATCTTTCACATTCACAATTTATCCCTGATCCCCTTTTCCTGCTGAGAGCAACCACATTCTCTGAACAGCAGCACCATTATGCAGTAAATGTGCCTCGCTGTTGAACTTCTCAGTTCCAGAGGTCCTTTATTCCTCACACCGTTGGACTGTGGAACACCCTCCCAGAAGATGTGCAATTGGAACTTCAGAAGCTCAAACGAAGATGCAATGCATTACTACCCTAATACTATTCTCCTTGCATTTTAATTCATTTTTTATCTATTTATTAATTTATTTTTCCTTTTTTTTAATAAGTGGGATCTCTTCTTTACTTCCTCTTACTTCTTCCTAATGAACACCATATTCTTTGGAAGCTTGAATTTCAAGTCAATGCCCCCTGTGGGCTTGTTCCATAAGAATAGGTTTTATCTACTGAATAATAATAATAATAATAATAATAATAATAATAATAGGTTCTATTGAATATTATTGCTGCTTCAGCTGCATTTATTTTGTAGAAGACTTTTTCTATTTTCCTTATTGCTGACTTCTCTTCAGTGGAGGTGCGTGCTAACAGCTCGCCTATATTTGTCATTTCATGGGGGAAAAGTCAAAATCTGGATTCTGCTTCTTTATATATTCTATACAGTTAGTTATATACAATTGTTGCCGCGACGCGTTTCGACAGACTCTTCTGTCATTCTCCAGCGGGAGCTAGTAGAGGACTGGCAGATTGCATAGGTCCTTCTGAATTTATACACGGGCTTCAGCGGGGGGTCATGGATGGCGAATTCTGATTGGTTGCAGTCAGCGAGCTTCAAGCCAAATTTCTGCGGCGAAGCTCGATCCTGACAGATCTTCGCAACCTGGGAATGTCATTCATTCCAGCGTTCCCATTGGCCTGCCGTTGCGTGATGTCATGCCGGCTGACATCATCGGTAGTTTGGCTGCTATTGGGCTGCGGATGAATGATGTCATTATCTACTCTTTCTGTCGTAGTCGGGGGATTGTCTCGAAGGGCGCCTCGCTCATCAGGGGCATCTCCATTTTCAGGGTTGTCGTTTTCAGGTATTCGTTGGATTTGGTGGGTGTTCTGCATTGTTCTTCTTAAATTCGTGGGTAGGAGCGATGCCTCCTGCGTCGTATTCATTGTTGGTTTTCTCTCGGCTGGAATGCATGACATTCCCAGGTTGCGAAGATCTGTCAGGATCGAGCTTCGCCGCAGAAATTTGGCTTGAAGCTCGCTGACTGCAACCAATCAGAATTCGCCATCCATGACCCCCCGCTGAAGCCCGTGTATAAATTCAGAAGGACCTATGCAAATCTGCCAGTTACGGGCCAAACAAGGGAAAGGCCCGTGCCAACACAAGAGTTGGCTTAATACAATACAACAACATGCAATCTGCCAGTCCTCTACTAGCTCCCGCTGGAGAATGACAGAAGAGTCTGTCGAAACGCGTCGCGGCAACAATTGTATATAACTAACTGTATAGAATATATAAAGAAGCAGAATCCAGATTTTGACTTTTCCCCCATGAAATGACAAATATAGGCGAGCTGTTAGCACGCACCTCCACTGAAGAGAAGTCCGCAATAAGGAAAATAGAAAAAGTCTTCTACAAAATAAATGCAGCTGAAGCAGCAATAATATTCAATAGAACCTGTTTAAAAGAGGGTCTGCTGCCAAATTAATAATAATAATAATAATATTCTACAATACAAACAGCATGATGGAGTGAATCGGCTGACGGCTCATTCGGGAAGTAAACAAGGGTAGTGTACTGATCAATAAATTCTGGTTCTTTATGATACCATTGTGAACAAGTGACGTCCATCCAAGGTCTTTGGGCAACAGTTCTTTCTTTACGGTGGGGAAAGCCAAAGTCATCTCCAGCGAAACAACTGCTGAAAACATCAGACCCAAAAGTACATCGACACCGACCACAGTTAACCTTACGTGTCCTATGGTGCATCAAGATAATACTAATTAACCGTAGAAATCATATCAAGATTATCAGGTAATGGTCCGTGAAAAACCAATCAACAACAGGTGGCGATACTTCGCCACAACTCTGCGAATAATGCAAGTTATGGGATCGTTTCCTTACATGATTCCGAAGGAAGACACGCCCCCCGAAGATGCGGACCCTCAGTTCAGTCTCTGTCTCGGTCTTTGGTCTCTAGTCGTGAAGATGGTGCACTTTGCAGGGCTTGCCGTCCTTTGCAGAATTCTTCTTTACGAGAGAAAGTCCGGAGTCACCATCGGTGAAGTTACGACTTTTATCGCAACATTTGCCTATGGCATCAGCGTGGACCTGTCGGAGCTCTTTCTGGCATTAAACTGCAAGCAGCTCTCTCTCTTAGTCAAGTACGTGAAAGATTTTACACAAGTGAAGACTGCTCTCGAAAGGCCAGGCACCAAGGAACGCGATTTCTTGAATATACTTTGTTTATTAGTTTTCTCCATTGCGTTCGCGGTGTTTTTGCATGCTTTACAAGATATGGGTTCGGACTTAGCCATCGTATCCATTCACTTCTTGGGAAAATGTTACGGATCAGCTATTTCTCTGATACTCTACCGTACGCTCGTAAAAATAATCCGGGATTATTTGGTTCTATCAGTAAACGCTGCATTGGAAGTTCTGCAGGACACAAAATGTTCACAGACGACAGATATGGATGCCTCGATGTATCTTCTGAGTGAAAAGAGTGATTTCCAGCGATCACAGAAACAACAGTTTTTGTCAATCTCTAGTCTCAGCATCCTATCGAAACGTATAGAAAAGGTAAGGAAATTGGTGACTCTATGTATCTGCACCTGTTTTATTTACATTTGAATTTTCCGACAGTATAGTACCGCTGATTATCAGCAAGGAAAATAAACAAGTAAAATTTGCGCCAGTTTCTTCGGCGCAATCGAGTTTTCTGTACAGCGTGTAATGCTGTATGAAACTTAGCCACGGCCTATGAAGCTCTCAGCCGCGGTCCATGAAACTTTCAGCCACAGCCCGGTGGTGACCTGTGTTGTTGGCACGTAATGCGGTGCCAGACGCACGGTCATGGCTAACTCTAACCTTAAATCAAATAAAAATTACTGAGGCTAGAGGGCTCCAATTTGATATGCTTGATTGGAGGGTGGATAATCAACATACCAATTTGCAGCCCTCTAGCGTCAGGAGTTTTTAAGATCTGAGGACGGACAGAAAAGTGCGGACGGACGGACAAACAGCCATCTCAATCGTTTTCTTTTACAGAAAACTAAAACCAGGTCTATCTTCTTTCAAAGTTTAACATAAATTGTTCATAATGAAGAAGCCAGGACGAGCATATTTGACCTCAGTCACTCCAGTAATGTTAAGGTTCTTGATGCAATAGAAATGTTCCTAATGAGAACCTTCGCAACTGAGAGAGAGAGAGAGAGAGAGAGAGAGAGAGAGAGAGAGAGAGAGAGAGAGAGAGAGAGAGGGGGGGACGAGGTTTACTTTTGGAAATCCTCCTATCGGTTGTCATTTGATCTATCATGGGGGTCACAATTCTCACATCTAATACCCTTAGTTTTTTAATAACTTGTTCCTATGCGTAGTAATTGGTTTTGATTGATTATTTATAAATTTTTAACTGAACGTTTATAAGCTTTACAATCTAACCGCATTGTTCGGGTGGTGTGTGCTCGAAAATACGATCTTCATTAAATTAAACAACAAAGCGGGGGTTTCACACCTTTTAGTTTTCTATAAAAGAAAATTATTGAGATGGCTTTGTCTGTCCGTCCGCACTTTTCTGTCCGCCCTCAGCTCTTAAAAACTACTGAGGCTAGAGGACTGCAAATTGTTACGTTGATCATCCACCCTCCAATCATCAAACATACCAAATTGCAGCCCTCTACCTCAGTAGTTTTTATGTTATTGAAGGTTAAAGTTAGCCATGATCGTGCGTCTGGCAACGCTATTGGACATGCCACCGCCGTGCCGTGGCTGAAAGTTTCACGGGCTGCTACTCATACAGCATTATAGGCTGTATAGAAAACTCGATTGCGCCGAAGACACTTCGGCGCAATTTTTACTTATTTTTGTAGACTTCCCTATTACAGTAGCGTCTGTTTATTATATATATATATATATATATATATATATATATATATATATATATATATATATATATATATATATATATATATATAAATATATATATATATATATATACATTTTTTTTTGCTTGTTATCTTCCATCAAGTTCACAGTACCTTTGCCATCAAAGTGAAACTTCCAGTAAGGCAGAATAATCTATAATCGAATTGAATATGTGAGTTGTCTATTAGTACTGCCAAGTTTGAGTTGTCTATTAGTACTGCCAAGTTCAGTATGAAGACACGATCAATCAGCCCAGAATCATGCGTTGTCCTCAAGTACATGAGCACACACACGTGAAAGGATGGACGGTTCGGCAATCATCTTTTTCATTAACTATCCGTGTTATCTAAATAGTGACATCGTAATCGTTTGTGGGAATTTCGCGATGCACGACATACGAATGTTCACAAAAGACTCTGGCACTAACAAGTGGTTCTGCTGCACGTTTCTGGGCAGTGGAGTTTTCCACGTTTCCATTTGCTGGGCGTAAAGGGTGCCATTTAAATTACCGACAGGCCTTTCAAAATTTGAAAGGCCTGTCGACTCTAGACAATGAAGGCAGGCAACGCGGAAGCAGGATATGGAAATAACTCATCCTGAAGTGGCTGATATTCGTATTGCTCTTTGTCTCTGTTGATTAAGCTAAGTCCAGAGGTTCACATCCGGCATCTGAAACCCTTTAGCCCTTCACCATTTTTGACGGTGTGCCTCTAGGCAAGGAACTGTGCTGAAATAAGTCAGTTTAATATAGCTAACCAACCAACCTGTAACACTCTTGAGCGCAATGCAAATCCAATCCATTTGTTGAAGTAGGTGAAACAGCTGTAACTGTGGTAGAGATCAACAAAGAAACAATTCATGTGCAAGCTGGCATAAACTAGCTTAATATAACAAATGAACTAACCAACGAACCTGAATTACTCTCAAATACAACAAGTAAAAAATGCGCCGAAGTTTCTCAGGTGCAATCGAGTTTTCTGTATAGTATATAAAGATATATGAAACTCTCAGCCACGCCCCATGAAACTCTAAGCCGCTGTCCATGAAACTTTCAGTCACGGCCTGGTGGTGGCCTGTGTTGGCACTTATAGCGGTGCCAGACGCACGATCATGATTAACTTTAGCCTTAAATAAAATAAAAACTACTCAGGCTAGAGGGCTGCAATTTGGTATGTTTGATGATTGGAGGGTGGATGATCAACATAACAATTTGCAGCCCTCTAACTGCAGTAATTTTTAAGATCTGATGGCGGACAGAAAAGGTACGAACAGAGAAAGTGCGGACGGACGGATAAAAAGCTCTCTTTTACAGAAAACCAACAAGCAATTCAAATAATTTTTACGGCGGACTCACAGTCAGTTCCTCCTTGCCTAATCCCAGTATTAATACTCCAAACAGGCCGAGAAATTCCAGCGTCGGTCGAGCAAGTACTTCACCGCGTGCGTCATGGTCAGCGCCTTCGGCAGCATCCTCATTGTCATCACGTCCGTGTTTGCGCTCACCAGAAAGCCGTCGCGTAACCCCATCGGGATCTTTCTTCTGATGTCGCTCTTTCATCTGGCGTTCTTGAGTTACACTGCCCAAGAGTACACGGACGAGGTGAGTCAGTTTTCAGGTTGTAAACATTCAATCAATCAATCATTTCCTGTGGCACCCACGGGGATGCATAGGGCCTCAACGAACTCACGCCACCAAATTCTGTCCTGGACTAACTCCTCAAGATCTCCCCAACACTCGTCTCCTGCTTCCCGCCTCAATGTCCTTAACCACGTGTCCTTTGGCCTACCTCTACCTCTTCTAACAAGGGCAACCCACCCTGGTGTATCTCCTACTATTCCCTGTCTTCTATACACATGGCCTAGCCACTTCCAGCTTGAGAATCTAACATACTCATTGACCGGCTGCACCCCCATTACCTCTCTAATTCTGTTATTTGATATCCTATCCCTCCAATTAATTCCTAATATTCTTCTGATCGCCTTATTTTCAAATGCTAAGAATTTATTATCCGAAGTTACTGTACTGTACCATGACTCATGCCCATAAATCAAAATACTCCTAACCATTACCTTATAAATTTTGATTTTTGCATGCACAGAAAAATTGCCATTACTTCAAATATTTTTAAGCATTCCCATTGCCTGATGAGCCTTCTTTAATCTTTCCATAAATTCTGTGCTCAGAGAACCATCCTTATCTAAATAAGTACCTAAATATTTAAACTTATCCACTTGCCTTACAACCAAACCTTCAGTAAGGCAATCCTGTGCATTTTCAATATTCATATTCATGATTTCAGTTTTTCCACTATTAATAACCAAACCAACCTTTCGACTTTCACTCACTAGACAATCCAACACACTCTGCATCTTCTCTGGTCCCTCGCAGATCAAAACCATTTCATCAGCATAATCCAAGTCAAGAAGTTTCACATTTTCTCCCCAGAGTATACCTGCATCCGTTTCTCTTTTAACCCTTCTCGTAACGTAATCCACGACCAATACAAACAACAGAGGAGACAGAATGCCACCCTGAATCACACCAGACTTGACTTCAAATGGATCACTCAAACACCAATCAACCATCATTTTACAAGTTGTGCCCTCATGCATGTTCATGATAACAGTTACAAACTTTTCCGGTATTCCATAATGCCTCATGATTTTTCCCATAGTCATTCTCGAAATACTATCAAAGGCCTTTTCAAAATCAACAAAACAAAGACTCAACGGAGTTTTCATTTCATTTGCTTGCTGCATTAAATGCCTAACTATGAAGATTTGATCACTGCAACCCGGCCCCCTTTCTAAAACCAGCCTGTTCATCCCTCAGAATACCTTCAACCACTGGCTCCAACCTATTCAACATTTCTCTACAGAAAATTTTCAAGGCTACAGGTGACAAAGTGATTCCCCTCCAATTACAGTACCTACTCAGATCTCCTTTCTATAAACATTAATTTCTTTTATAGCTCTCAATGATCCCATTATCTGAGAGTAAATTGTCCTTTAGGATTGTCCACATAAATAATAATAATAATGAAAATTAGTATTATTATTATTATTATTATTATTATTATTATTATTATTATTATTATTATTATTAAATCAGCCAACACATTTACAGGAAAGAACGC
>NC_089749.1:26462661-26497661 GCF_040412425.1 Macrobrachium rosenbergii
CTAAAGGCATTTTGAAGAACCTTGACAAGGAAGGGCAAAAGGAATATTTGCTCCTCCCTTAATCCATTAAAAGCACTCTGTATATCCCTTTCAACTTTCTCTTCTTGAACATGTGACGCCTTACTGTCAATCTGGCCGGAGAACAAGTGAGCAGTGTTGCAGTACAGTTTGGCCGCTAGTAATTTTATTCAACACCACTACTGCATCATGTGGCTGATACATGATGCATAGTGTGTACGGGGCTTAAAGCAAAGTTTAAAACTCCACAGAGTACAGTAGACTGAAGAAGCAAGCTTCTTGGTAATCGTAAGGGTGCATCCAGGCTATAGTAAAACATGTCATAAATACATCGGCAACTTATGCCATACATGTCATATTGGCACTGAATTGAATATAGAATTTAGGCCAAAGGCCCAGCACTGGGACCTATGAGGTCATTCACCGCTGAAACGGAAATCGACAGTAAAATGTTGAAAGGTGTAACAGGAGGAAAACCTCGCAGCTGTACTGTGAATCAATGGTTAGGAGAAGGTGGACAGTAAGATGGAAGAAGGAGAATATGAAAGGAGGTACAGTAAAAGGAACGAAAGGGGTTGCAGCTAGGGGCCGAAGGCAAACTGCAAAGAACCTTATGTAATGCCTACAGTGCACTGCATGAGGTGCACTGACGGCATTAGCCCCCTATGGAAGTCATATCGGACAAAATCCTATGAACATACATTCAGAATGAACCTTTGGAAAATGCGGATAACTGTACATATCACCGGTCAGAATGCCAGTCAGTCACTGACTTGTCTTCCACCTGTTTGTGAGATATGTAATATAGGCTTCTGACAAGTGTTGACGACATGTTTTACTGCAGAGTTCACGCACCCTAATTATCAAAGTTCAATTTAAAGTTCTACTTTAAAAAGTTTATGCAAAGATTAGATTTTTTCAGGATTTACAGAGGGAGTCATGAAAAGGGGAGGTCTTTTCTGTACATGATCTATTAAAGTATGGCCAAATTATATTTTAAAAAAATACAAACACCACAACTTATCTTTTTCGGGCTTACATTTACCTGTATAGTAAAGTTAATGCATTTTTAGTCTTAACAGTGACAATGAAACTAAACAAGAAATTAACAATGAAATATTGCAAACAAAAAATCACACAGATAACGAAAGGCAAATGTATGAATTAAACTAAGCTTTAGAACTAAACCTGAGTCTTTGGTTTTCAGAAATCAGATACTAAGCATGCACAGATAACCACATATCAGCTAATATCAAGGTAAATAAAAATTACTTGTGATAATCGGCGGTGCGACACTGATGCTTCGCTCTTCTTCAAAAATCTCAAATTGCAAACAATATGGAAGACCAGATTTGACTGGTGCCCCCAACCCCCAGGCCGCCTGCCCAACTTCCCGTGGTCAAGTGTGGAACTACTGGACACGTCTGTCGGGCAATCACACTATTGAATCTATCGTAAAATGGAATATTGCTGGCCCAAATAACGTGACCTTTGGTTTCATAGTCTTTTCACCTAGTAATCAGAATTAAACAACCAGAAATTAGGAAGCACAAACAGCAAAAAATTTTAAAACAAAGAGCAGCAATGCCTAGTTCATGACTGCAACGCATCAAGGTCTAGAGAGTATATGGCTATATTCTCTAGACCTTGCAGCCCATAACAGATGTGCATGTGACGCTAATGCAACTTCATATATATATATATATATATATATATATATATATATATATATATATATATATATATATATATATATATATATTGTCACAATTTGTACCAAGTACCTGGATATTACACAACTAATCACAGAATTCAAAAATTTACTTCACTTCAGCCAGATACCTGAACTCTCATAACAATAGAATTATGACTGAGTACTCTAAAGGTAACAGTGATCACTTAAAAAGCTTGTTAATCATGTGAAAAATCAAACTAATTTTATCAGAACAAGTGTGGGGTATCAACAATTAAACAAGAAATGTACTAGAGTGAAAGGACATCACTCCATCAAACAACTTTAACTGTTTCCCTGGCCTTAATTCACTGCAGCAAAACTAAAGGAACAAAACATGTTTACCACTTTGCCTTATGCACACAATTAATCGTATTCACTTGTAGTCAATAAGTCAAACACTGTTTATAAAAACTTTAAATACAAAAATTTATTTTTAAATTCAAAATTTATAATTAGAATTCACAATCTGAAAATATTTACTATTACTTATAAACAACACAAAATTTAATTAATTCTTGAGTTAAATTACAAAGGTTAATTTGTCAAGAAATTAAATCATTCAAGAAAAATTTAAACTATTAAGAATTACTCAAGATCTGAAAAGAAAATCTTAGTAAATGAAAATTAAATCATGTATGCAATGTTAAATTATCAAGAAATATTTAAAATGCTACGTAAACAAATGTTAAATCACCAATATATAAACTGTGAAAAATCAAGAGATTGCATACACAATAACACACAAAAATACACAAAAGATTTACCAACAATAATGTTGCTAAAGCAAAATTTCCTTAATATACCTTATTATACCATGGTAATAATAAGTAAAATTCACTTTACCTTACACAAGCTTGTGAAAGCTTTCGCAAAATCACCTGAAATGCAGCTGCTTGAGATTCAAAAAACACCGTTACACACTTTTCCTACATTCAGATCTCAAAAGCTAAGATTAATACCAGTGACCACACAAATATTTTACATTAATAATTTCTCTGTTTTGAAAAAGAGAGAGAGAGAGAGAGAGAGAGAGAGAACCACACGAACAGTCTCTAAAATCGGAGTGAACAAAATTTAGGATTCCAGCAAGAAATTAAACAATCATATGATATCATTACCACAGCAAAACGTTTTGGGTCCAATGTACTCTTACAAAACATGATGTAATCAATCGAGATATATGCATTTACTCTCAAAAAGGCATACATTACTCGAGCAGAAAATCATATGGGACAAAGCTCTTAATGAAATCTCAACAAGATCAAAACATATGGCAGCCTGGTAGTCACAAACAGCATGCTTTCAAAACAAGACGAAGAACCAAAGTTGGTTTTCAGAACATTACATGAAACACTGCGAAATCATTCATCTTTTTCTCGTAAGAGACAAAACTTTAAACAACTCGACTGCCATTCCCTCGCTTGTTAACGCATTATCTTTCGCGACGACAACTGAACCAAAACACGACATACGAAATCACGAGTACAGAACACATGTTGCTGGGGGACAAAATGCGCGATCACATACTACGTTATTATTAAAACACATTATTACTGCTACATTACGTTGTTAAGTTATCTAAATCACTAACCCTTTTGAGATCTGACATTACACTGCATACAATATTTCAACAATTATTATTATTAAACAGAATACATTATAACTAGAATAGTAAATATATCAAAATCATGGAATGCTATACATATTACAAGGCAAAATAATGAAATTCCTCCCCCCAAGAAGATTAGTCATCCCGGGTTTGAATCCAACGATTGACAATGGGATAAATAATCTACAATTACAGTGTTCTTTCCCAAATTTCCTCTATTTTTACACTGTATGGTTACAAAATCAGTCAGGGGAGCTACTA
This sequence comes from Macrobrachium rosenbergii, assembly GCF_040412425.1. Classification (NCBI taxonomy): domain Eukaryota; kingdom Metazoa; phylum Arthropoda; class Malacostraca; order Decapoda; family Palaemonidae; genus Macrobrachium; species Macrobrachium rosenbergii. Next base: position 26,466,285 of record NC_089749.1, read on the forward strand.
TGGCTGAGAAATTCAGACAGAATCAATGATAAAATCCAGCCATGGCCAAAAATCTTTGTACTTGTTTCCTCATAGTAGGGGGCTAGTCTTACAGATACCGTCTACATTAGCACCAACAGGAGCGAGAAGGCCTTTGCCAACTTCAAATCCCAGATACTGAACAGATGCCTCACCAAACTCACTTTTCTGTAAGTTGATTGTTAGTCCTGGTTCCCGTAGTTTTTTGAACACTCCTTAAAATCTTCAGATGTTCTTCACATGCATTAGAATAAATCACAATGTCATCAAGGTAAACACCTATTCCTTCTATGGATCCTTGCAGTTGATCCATCACTCATTGGAATGTTGCAGGTGCAGTCATCAGACCAAACTGCAAAACAGTGTATTGATACAGTCCAAAAGGAGTAATGAAAGCTGACAGCAATTCAGCATTCTCATCTAAGGGAATTTGATAATATCCTTTCAACAAATCTATCTTGCAAACAAACTTGGCTCGCCCAATATTATCAAGTAATTGATCTATAAGAGGCAAGGGATAATTGTCAGCCACACTGATGGAATTCAGTTTCCTATAATCAGTACACATCCTAAATGAGCCATCTGGTTTCTTCACTAACACACATGGAGAGCTGTAATGACTTGAACTGGGTGCTGCTAATCCATGCTGCAACAAATACTCCACTTCTTTCTGCAAAACATTTCCGTGAAAAGGTGATAAACGATATGCTCTCTGTTTAAAATGTTTTCCATCTTCTCTGATCTTTATCTCATGCTTTGTCAGATTGGCACGCCTAGGTACATCTGCAAAAATTTCAGGGAAACTTCTAATCACCTCGCTTAAGTCACTACTTTGCTCAACACTCAGATGTTTTAAGGTATCCTCTAAATTTTGCAATATGGAAGAATTGTTCATCTTCCTTTCAGCTCCTAATTCGTAGCCATCATCATCCTCTGTAGATGAAGATGTCTGTGTTATTGACACTGTTTCAGTTTTAGCCTCTGAGAAGTAAGGTTTCAAAAGACTCACATGTATCTTCCTCTGTTGTTTCCTTCTTCCTGGTGTTTAAATCACATAAGTTCGATCACTTAACTTCTCTATTGTTTTATAGAGACCTTGAAACTTATTGGAAAGGGGAAATCTTTTCACTGGTAAGAACACTAGAACTTGCTGTCCTACACTAAAACTTCTTAGCATCATATCTTCTTTTCATTTTCTCTTGTCTTATTTTCAGATTTTCTAAAGAGAATTTTCTACTTTCTCTTAACCTTTTCCTCAAATTCTTCACATATTCTCCTTGGATTTCCTCTTGATGTTCTTCCCAATTTTCTGCAAGAATCTTCAATGGACCTCTCACGTCTAAACCAAAAACCATTTCATTTGGTGAACATCCCATACTTTCTTGATAAACATTCCTTACTTCAAACAACATCAAGGGTAAGCCAGCATCCCATTCTTTTCCTGACTCATAACAATACTTAGTTAACATACTTTTCAATGTCTGGTGGAACCTTTCCAAGGCTCCTTGAGTCTTTGGTTGATAAGCAGTTGATAACTATTGTTTCACTCCTAACAAGTTGATCACATCCTGAAACAATTTTGAAGTAAAGTTCGTTTCTCTATCACTTTGCACAATTTCTGGTATTCTAAACTTGGAGAAAAACTCCACCAACTTCTCAGCAATTACCTTTGCACTTATAATTTTTACAGGAATCGCCTCAGGATACCTTGTCACTGGACACATTAGTGTTAACAGATATTCATGTCCTTTCTTTGTTTTTCGGAAGCGGCACAACCACATCTATAATCACCTTGCTAAAGGGTTCTCCTCTAACTTCTATGGGTTGTAGGGGGCTTTCTGAATGTTTTCATTTGGTTTTCCAGCTATCTAGCATGTGTGACACTCTCTGCAAAACCTGCTAACATCCTTGTGAAGTCCAGGCCAGAAAAAATACTTCATAATCTTCTCAACAGTCTTCCTGATTCCCATATGTCCAGACTCGTGCGCTACTGCTACCACTTGCTTCCTCAATGGATATGGAATCAAAATTTGATGATATTCACCCCACTCAGCATTTCCTGGTACATCTGTAGGTCGATGCTTCCTCATCAGCAATCCTTCCTTTAGATAATAACAGGTAGGAGTTTGTTGCATCTCTTCTTGATCAACAACTCTGAAGAACAAACCAGCTAACGTTGTATCCTTCTTCTGCAGTTCCAATAGCTTCTCTCTAGCCACTTGACCAACGTCATGGGCTGAACTCTCAATATCTGATAACTCTGCTACAGTAGTTTTACTACTATCTTCAGGAACGCTCTGACTACTCTGAATCTCTTCAGTAACAACAGGATCCTCGTCTTCTTGGGAAATCTCTTCATTGTCATCACCAGTGGAAACTTCACTTTCCTGGAACAGCTCTTCTAAGCTCAAAGATCCTTCACTTGATCCTTGTTGTGCAGGTGAAACCTCGGTTTCTTCACTTGCAAACATAGTTCTCTTCATACTCCTGGTAGTTACACAACTTGGAAACGGGTGGGGTTTTTCTTCTCTAAATCTACTGTAGGATTAATCCCCAATGGTTTGTCTGTCACTATAGAACAAGGAACAAATGGTGCACCACCAACTTCATCTAAAACATGCACACCTTCAACAGCTAGTGAATCCTTTACAGCAAAATCAACATTCCCTGTCACTAATTCACATGACAGGTGCAAGTGGCATATAGGAGTTACCTCTTCACCTCCTATACCCTTCAAAATAACTGAATCTACGGTGAGATTCTTCTCCAACTACGGATGAGCACCATGAACTACCACACTATGATTACTCCCCGTACCACGTTATACCTTGACTGGTACGTGCACACTCCCTCCTTGAGTTGCCAGCGTACTTTCATAGATATATGGCTTAAAAGCCTCCAAGCTGCTCAGCCACTCACTGCTTGAGGTTACATCTCCACTGGTTGCTAAACACTCAGCTTGTTTAGTCTCAGTCTTCCCAGGTGTCTCAGTCTTTCCCACACTGCTCTTCATAGTTTGCTTCACCTGGTTACCTTTAACCACTTGACCAACTGGCTTGGTCTGCTGTTGTGTCTGATAACACTCTCGACTGTAGTGTTCTGTTCTTCCACACTTGAAGGAGACAACATTAGTCTTCTGTATCTGTCTTGAGAAACTAGATGATGAGGATTTAACATTCGATTGCTGAGGGGTATTACCTGGCTTTGTACTGGCATTGCCACTAGAAGTATTCCCAGTTGTAATGTTCCTGAAATCTGGCTGAGACCTAAAACCTATGCGTTGTTGGTTCTAGTACTTGACATTATAGTTCCTTTTGCTACTTATATAATATTATAATCTTCACTCAATGTAGCAGCTTTGTCAAGTTTCTTAACCTCTCTCTTTCTCTCTCTTAAATAGGCTCTTGTGTGTTCAGGAATTCCCCTAAGATATTGCTCTAGGACTGCCAACTCCTCAAGTTCGTCCATAGATTTAACTTTAGCAGCCTCCAACCATCATTTGAAACATCTTACTTTGTAGGCATAATCCAAGAAACTCATCTTGTCATCCTTTCTCAAAGATCTGAATCTTTCATTGTAATATTCAGGGGTCATCTGGTAAACTTGTAGCACATTATGTTTGAGTACCTTGTACTCTTTACACTGATCAGCTTATAAGGCTTAATAGGCACTTCTTCCTTTACCAGTGAGAACACTGTAAAAGACTGACCATTTATCTTCCGGCCATCCCATACCTTCAGCCACTTTTTCAAAGTGATAAAAAAACTCGTCTGGAGCTTCTTCTGTAAACTTTAGAATTAACTTCTGCACTCTTACTACATCAAATACAGGGTCTTGAGTACCCTGGATAGGGTTAGAGGGTGCCACAGGTAACTTGGAGCAAGCTTCATCTCTTTCATAATCTTCCTTCCTTATTCTTTCTCTTTCCTCTCTTGCTCTCTCTTTCTTCTTCTGCTGCTTTTTCTTCTTCTCTTTCTTTTCTTTCTCTTTTCTCTCTTCTCTTTCTCTTTCTGCCTGCATTTTCTCTCTTTCTGCCAGCATTATCAGCTTAATCAAACTTTCTTCTCTTTCCTCTCTATCTTTCTCTGCTTGCATTTTCAGCTTAATCAAGCTTTCTTTTGCAGCTATGCATCTAAGCTCTACCTCTGCATCACTTTTCTCTTTCTTTTGCTCTTGCTTATTTATAAATTCTGCCTCAGCTGCATTCAGCAATTCTTGTACCTCTCCTAACTCTTCATCTATTTTACCAGAGTCCATCAATGCTTGAAATGGCAATACATCTGATTTGTGCCTTAAATCATACCACTAGACACATTACCCCCACATGCCACTAAAGCAGTCCACTGTGCCTTAGTCAGGTTGGATTCAGATAACTCTCGGATGGATGGAGCTGCTAAAAACTTCTGCACATTGACCAGAGTCATTTTCTCTAAGTTACTCAACTAAATAATTCAAAATACAATGCAAAACTAATGTGGTCACTCTCCTATCAAAATATATCCCTAACACAACCAGTATAAACCATAAACCAGAGTGATATTTTGTTTTGTTCCCAGGTCTGGGCACCAAATTCTATTTGTCACAATGTGTACCAAGTACCTGGTTATTACACAACTAATCACAGAATTCAAAAATTTACCTCACTTCAGCCAGATACCTGAACTCTCATAATAATAGAATTACGACTGAGTACTCTAAAGGTAACAGTGATCCCTTAAAAAGCTTATTAATCACGTGAAAAATTAAAATAAGTTTATCAAAACAATTGTGAGGTATCAACAATTAAACAAGAAATATACTAGAGTAAAAGGGCATCACTACATCAAACAACTTTGTTTCTCTGGTCTTAATTCGCTTCAGCAAAACTAAAGCAACAAAGCATGTTAATCACTTTGCCGTATGCACACAATTAATCCTATTCACTGGTGGTCAATAAATCAAACACTGTTTTTAAACAACTTTAAAAAATTTATTTCTAAATTCAAAATTTATAATTAGAACTCACAATCTGAAAAAATTCACTATTACTTGAAAACAACACAAAATTTTATCAATTCTTGAGTTAAATTACCTAAGTTAATTTGTCAAGAAAAATTTAAACTATTAAGAATTACTCAAGATTTCAAAAGAAAATCTTAGTAAATGAAAATTAAATCAAGTATATAATGTTAAATTATCGAGAAATATTTAAAATGCCACGTAAACAAATGTTAAATCACCAATATATAAAATATGAAAAATCATGAGATTGCAAACACAATAACACACAAAAATACACAAAAGATTTACCAGCAATATTGTCACTAGGGCTAAATTTCCTTAATGCACCTTATTATACCATGGTAATAATAAGTAAAGTTCACTTTACCTTACATGAACTTGTGAAAACTTTTGCAAAATCACCTGAAATGCAGCTGCTTGAGATTCAGAAAACACACTTCTGATAGGTGCCGTTACACACTTTTCCTACATTCAGATCTCGAAAGCTAAGATTAATACCAGTGACCACACAAATATTTTATGTTAATAATTTCTCTTTAGAGAGAGAGAGAGAGAGAGAGAGAGAGAGAGAGAGAGAGAGAGGGGAGGTGGAACCACAGGAACGGTCTCTAAAATCGGTATGAACAAACTTTAGGATTCCAGCAAGAATGAAACAATCAGATGATGTCATTACCAGAGCAAAATGTTTTGGGTCCAATTAGTGCGTTAGAACAATATGTGATCAGAGCAATATATTCTTACAAAACATGATGTAATCGATCGAGATATGCACATTTACACTCAAAAAGGCATACGTTACTCGAGCAGAAAACCATAAGGGATGAAGCTCTTGATGAAATCTCGACACAATCAAAACAGACGGCAGCCTGGTAGTCATAAACAGCACGCTTTCAAAACAAGACGAAGAACCAAAGTTGGTTTTCAGAACAGTACATGAAACATTAAGAAATCATTCGTTTTTTTCTCATATGAGACAAAACTTTAAACAACTTGACTGCCATTCCCTCACTTGTTAACGTGTTATCTTTCGCGATGACAACTGAACCAAAACACGACATACGAAATCATGAGTACAGAGCATTTGTTGCTGGGGGACAAAATGCACGATCACATGCTATGTTACTAGTAAAACGTATTATTAATTCTAAATTACATTGTTAAGTTATCTAAATCACTAACTCTTTTGAGATCTGACATTACACTACATATGATATTTCAACAACTCTTATTACTACACAGAACACATTATAACTAGAATAGTAAATATATCAAAATTATGGAATGCTATACGTATTACAAGGCAATGTCATGAAAATATATATGTATATATATATATATATATATATATATATATATATATATATATATATATATATATATATATAGTATATATATATGGTATACACACACACACACACATATATATATATATATATATATATATATATATATATATATATATATATATATATATATATATATATATATATATATATTTGCTACATGGGTCGTTTGGCTAATGAGTTTAAGAATTAAGTGATTGGATTTATATTGCCTAGCTTTACCTAAGACCCATGTAATTCTGTCAATTAAGGCTAAAATTAACTCTAAAGGACAGATATTGAATAGATCAGGTCACCAGTTAACACTAGTTAACAAAGAATAGAGGTTTATTCATAACCACACGAATGAATTCAGCCAACTTACTGGAACACTAGGTTTCAGTCAAACAAGTAAAATGAAATAAAATGAACACATTATAACTAGAATAGTTATAACAGCAGCTCAGCATTATTAGTCCGACTTAGGACAAACCTCAGTGCTACATAGAATGAACAAAACAGTTTTATCAGCCTCTCAGTTTTATCAGCCTCTCAGACGCTTTATCAGGAATTTACTGCAAGGTCGAATTAAGGTTTCTTGGTACTAATGATGCAGATTCTTCTTCAAGAAAGACGATGTTGTGTAGGCCCAAAGCGTACGTAATTCTGGAAAAAGACGTGTCCAGATAACGGTCTTTCATTACAGAAACTCTCACTTGTCAGTAATTAATCACAAGGGGATGAATCTTAGGTTAAGAATAATACTTTTAACACCATGGAGGACAAATTATGTGACTTCACTAAACAACACTAATTGTACTGAATAAATGACTTCATAAATGGGATATATTTTACTAGGATTCCTCAGTCAGTGACTGTTTAAAAGAGGAAAATTTGAACAAGGGAAAATGAGTTTCACTCGAAGGGAAAGAGAACTGGGAGAAATTGTTAATTCAGACTTATCACCAGGTTAGCTAATGCAGTGACCAGTTGCATAAGATTCCTTGGTCCGTTGAATTAGCAAATTTCTCCTCAGTTTGAACAAAGGAGGGAAAAACAAATAATGCTTGGACGGTGGCCCGGTCATGTCCGGACACTGTGGCAGCCGGTCCTGCTCGTTTCGGCCGTAAGTCAGTTAGGCCGTAACATCCAAAACAATGCAAGACGTTATGTTTATGGTATTTACCATTATTATTTCATGTTTTACGTACATCCCCAAGGGGCTGGTACTAAACACGGCGCCCATTTTGCTCGTAAACGTGCTTACGGCCTAAATGACTTACGGCCGAAACGACCCGAATGCGTGGCATGTTTGTGGAGAGAACTGAAGCTGGGGCATTGTCTTGTTGTTTGCTTCAAAACTCCGCCTACCCAGGGCTTGACCAGAATTGACAGACTCGTAAGACACAGGATAGAGAAGACAGCTGTAGGAACGGTTGGCGTATGGAATTTGAAGACACTTCCTTCTCGCTTCTTCGCATGCTAAAATCCTACATTGTCTACCCTCTTACTTTAACAAAGATAAATTTCTTGTATTCGATTAAAGCAAGGAAGAGAGGTCGAAAAGGGAATATTTATAATATATATATATATATATATATATATATATATATATATATATATATAGATATGTGTGTGTAAGTATATATTTAAAAGCTGTTTCCAGTGATAAAACTACGCAAAGGTTTCTGCCCGTAGGGAGCAGGATCTCGATAAAAAAAAAAAAAAAAAAAAACGAAAACCAGCACTTGTAAAAATTGTAACACACCACTTGAAGATTGATAATTAAATAATAACTTATTTCAAACAAGGAGCATAATGCAAATACGTAGATTATTAATAACAAAATGCATAACAGACAAATACCTGTTGATGACGACGCAAAGCCAACATATACAAAATCTTCGGTTGGCCCTCTGGCTGTCACTGAGTAGGCTTCATTTCAACACTAAATTACCTCTACTGCATCGTCTCTGGTAGATGTTCGAGTATAGAGAACAGAAAGAAACTCCGTAGGTGTACAAGGGTCGTTTCAGTAGCTTCTGATTGTTTAGGAAGCGTTGTTTTTCAAATGGCCTATTAATTCTGATAGCGCTTCCGACGTGTTCAAACCATCTAACTTCTTGGCGCTCTGTCTTCCTTTCATTGGGTTTTGTTACAGCAAATGCGGTCGAGTTTACACATGACTTGTGATGTAGGCTCTAGAAACTTTCAGAATTATTAACAGAATTTAACCTGCAAAGCTTTAAAAATGAATATTAGAATGTAAAATGTCGCTTGAAATAGTGGGTCCATTACAAAACTGAGTTCACTGTTGGTTTTATGTTAAAGTATTCTAAGGTAACAAGAATATAAGGTTCTTTTAAAGGGACTGCTGATATCAACGTTAGATACACTTTACCAGGTTTGTGAACCAGCATGCACTCCCTGTCGCCTTACTGTATTTCATCTGGGAACATTTACTTAAATAACGCTCTTATGAATCCGAACAGAGCTTTTTCACATTTGAACGGATCAGAAACAGGTTGGAATGCTTTCAACGACACTGACAATCTCCACATTGCTATCAAGCATTACGTGTCCGCAAGCTTCAGTGACATCTGAGTCTCTCGAAATATCTGGAGCAAAAGCGAACTGTCAGACACTGGTAGTAATAATAAACCTAACCAAATCTGAGATGTTTCATCTTGCATTCGAAAATGTAAAAGATGAGCAACCTGCCTTAGTTTTATGGTAAAATTAGACCCGAGTCACTCACCCAGAAAGATTGACGTATTCGGAAATCAGACGATATTGAATTTGCTTTCATTTCATTGTTCAACATATATTCGGTGAATTGCCGTATAGTATACAATTCAAGTTCAATTTAAACTCCCAGTTTAGTTTTGAAGTTTTCCAGTTGTCTTACGTTATGATAAAATGGTGCTAGGAAGAAAATTGTATTAATTTTATGGGTGTTATTACCGACTGGGAAAATTCTCAACATTATCATAAACCGTTCCGTTATCCATCTACAAAATATGTCATTAACTGACATTGCATTCTCTCAAATGGCTGAGTAAAATTAGAGAAATTCATAAGTTATTTCCATCCAATCACACAAGAACTGTAACCCTTAATACACGTCACGATACGTTTTGCAATTTTTTTCTCTGAAACTTTCTTTTTCGAAGAACTTTATGTCGTTCTTTGAACAAAAATTTAATTTGTTCTAATTACGTTTGAACCTCAAAACCCTTAATCACAGAATCTTGACTCCACTGTTCACGCAATAGACCGCCATATATTTATCATTGGTAAAAAAAAATAAAACCATGATCTTTCAGCTTCAAGCCCCATAACGCCATGGAGAATCTACTGTGGTACAAATAAATTTCTGAAGCACTTTTGGCGATACAATTAACGACCATAATCCCTTCCGTTTCAAAGACCAAAGCTAAGAACACCTATGGTCTTTAAAAAGACTTTGCCACTGTACAGATTTTATTCTCACGAATAATATCTGAAATGTTCCCTAAACGCCGTAGGAATTAAGGAAATTAAGTCTTGAGCTGCTGTTGCAACTGATAAACAGTGCTTCGAGTGTAAAAAGATAAAATTAGTACAACTTTGCCTAAATATTTACTTAACAGACATTTCCCCTAATCCTTTTGACGTCAAAGTCCTTACGATGTCTAGTTTTTAGTGTGTGTGCGATGTGAGTGTGTTATATTATACACAAAGATAGCGTGCAAGGACAAACGCCAATAATACTTTCCATATAAAGAGAGGCTAAGCTGTGAGAGAATAGGTCTGCCACCCGTCGCCACAGGGTTATTAATAGAAGGCTGAGGCTAGGGTGGATGGGCGGAGGAAGTGTTTAAAAGGGGAGAGAGAGAGAGAGAGAGAGAGAGAGAGAGAGAGAGAGAGAGAGAGAGAGAGAGAGAGAGAGAGAGGTTTGCAGTGCTTAGAACATAATCCACAGACAGTATGTTAACACGTTTTATGTTCTCTCATATTCACAAAATCTTATATTATACTTTAATTGACGTGAATCGCTACCTAGGCAATGGCCTAAGTTAAGTATACCTTAGTTTTACCAGACCACTGAGCTGATTAACAGCTCTCCTGGCCTAAACCTAGGAGAGAGAGAGAGAGAGAGAGAGAGAGAGAGAGAGAGAGAGAGAGAGAGAGAGGGATTACCTTTCACTTCTCTTTAATCCGAGGTTTAACCTTCCAAATTTTCCCCATCTTCAGCTGAAAACCTGAACGACTTGGCATCTGAATGTTGGCCGAAAATTCAACTCTGGTCACATGAATACATTGTATATCATATAATACTTTCTCAATTTTTTGTCCTTTTGCGACAGCAGAACTGCTACGCCAACGCAACAGTACTGCAGAGTTTGTATACTGCAGAAGCATTATTTGTGCAGGATTGGCAACGTAATAAATTCTCTTGGTCTAACTTGCAATATACGGCCGAGAAGTATTTCTTTTAATTTTGTTAATCCCGCTGGTTGTTGTAAATACTGTCATTTTTTGTTAGTTTTAGATCGGTTTTATTGTTTGTGTTTTAGGGAAATTATTATTCAACCTAAGGCATTTTTTACATAAAAATGTTGGGAAACAGTCACTTGGAAATTTACTCAGAAAAATGACACGAAATGGATACACAGCCATATTTGGAGACTGGGTATCATATGCGAAGAGGCACAACGGTTAAACTCACATTACTTTCACTCCTTTAATGCACAAGTACAATGTTAAGAATATATTCCATACGATGCTTTATGTAAACGCTCAGACAATTTCATAGTTTAAAATGAAAACTACATAGGGGCACGTAAGTCTTCACATGAGAACAACAAAAAATCGAAATGTCGCAGTTCCTGTTTAGCCGCAGTGTGTTGTAAGTGAATGAAATGTGATAATTAATCAAGAGATTGTGATTACCAAAATAAAGCGAAGGAATTGATTACGTGATAAACAGCAACGGGAAGTGATACAGAAAAGGGTAAATTTGGTCTTCAGACTTTCGTGTTGTTTTGAGTGACTCATAAAAAAATGGAATTTTATATTTTCAAGAAAAGGACCTATGGAATACACACCTATAGAAAATAAGCCGGCCTGGCCTATGCTTTATCAGAAAATGACATAACATGATCCCACGTAGAACCTAACCTTACTTAGGGCTTATGTAAACCCTATACCTACCTACAGGATCACAGTGATATCTAAACAGTTGGTGCTACTTTGGCTTGTTTTGCGTCACCCACTCCGAGGCGCTAGTACTAAACACCGTAGGGTAAATGTGAAGTAGACGGCCGCACGAAGACATCGTTTATTAATATAATTTGTTGACCACACAATATAGAAATGGGTATATATATAACACTTTGATCCCAGAGGGGCTAGTACTAAACACGGTGTCCCAAGGAACTACAGCCATGTTTAGTACTAGCACCTCGGAGTAAGTATTCTGTAGATAACAAGCCCAAATAGCACCGTAAAGTTTCACCCACAAAACTTTGCCTGACCGTAATGGCAAATCAAAAGGGGATTTGATGACGGGGAAAAATTATAATAAATCGGTAGGAAGTAAGTAACTAATGTTTTACCATGTCCTACCATCCCCTAACCATTAACAGGCCCCGCTAACCCTATGACGCTATCACGGGATTTCATTAACTCTTCAATTACGGAAAAGAAATGACCAACAAACTGTTAAAATAATAGGCAAACCTTTGTCAAGAACTGTAAAATAGTTCAAATCTCGTAAATGAAATGCGCTGACCATCTGTCACAAAACACGAGGTACATAAGCAACTGAACTTGAGCAAATCAGGGTCAGAAATAATTAATATTTTGGAAAGAGAGAAAAAAAAATGCTAATTCCAATCTGTTTATCTAATACCTAAGAAACTGTAAACCTGTATCACATGCGAGTCTTGTAAAGACATTCCTACATTCTTTCACGGAAGAACACGGGAAATTAAAACTGAATATTAACAAGTAAAAAATGCGCCGAAGTTTCTTCGGCGCAATTAAGTTTTCTGTACAGCATATAATGCTGAATGAAAATCTCAGCCGCGGCCCATAAAACTCTCAGCCGTGGCCTATGAAACTTTCAGCCACGGCCCGGTGGTGGCCTGTGTTGTTGGCACCTATAGCGGTGACAGACGCAAGATCATGGCTAACTTTAACCTTAAATAAAATAAAATAAGGCTAGAGGGCTGCAATTTGATATATTTGATGAGTGGAGGGTGGACGATCAACATACCAATTTGCAGTCAGACTCTAGCCTCAGTAGTTTTTAAGATCTGAGGGCGGACAGAAAAAGTGCGGACGGACAGACAAAGCCATCTCAATAGTTTTTTTTTTTTACAGAAAACTAAAAATGAAAGAAATTAGTTTTCCTCACGAATCTCTTGACAAGATAAATTTGCATCGCACTGCAACATTTTTTTCTAATTTTATTTCATTCGTTATACCTTGAAACTTATTTCCTTTTACTTCAATTATTTATTTTTTTTTTTACCTCTACCATATCAGGATTTTTCTATGAACGAACTGCACTAAAAGATTGTATTTTTACTCATTAACATTAAAATACGACAAAACGAATGGAAATATTAATTAGGACACCAACACATTACTGTTACACACACGAATGAAAACAACAAATTATACATTGCTGACATTATAGATCAGTTTGTGGTCATTGTAGGTGCGATACGAAACTGTGCTTGGCAAAAGTGCAATGTACTCTGCATTTCACAAATATGATTGAAATTCCTTTCATTTACATTGTGCATTGTAACTAACAATAACATATTTTGTATCTTATTGTTAGTTGCAACGATATCTTATCAATAAGGAATATTATACAAAAAAAAGTAAATCGAGCGACATCGGTTGAAGACAACTTGACCTCAGTGAAAAGTAATATTTAAGCAAGTCATAAATCCACACATAACACAAATACGCACACACACACAAACATATATATATATATATATATATATATATATATATATATATATATATATATATATATATATATATATATATATATAATGTGTGCAGCTGTCCAACTGAAAAGTAATAAGCATTAATGGTTACATAGCAGACTAGTATGAAGCAGCTTGAAAATAACTGACAAACTGTATCAAATTGCCACCAAGTGTCCTCAAGAGGAAGAAACTGGGTAAGCAGCTCCTTGAAAACAATTCCACGGCTTGTTTTAAACTTGTGCATCACAATTTAGCTTAAAATTTCTCTCTCTCTCTCTCTCTCTCTCTCTCTCTCTCTCTCTCTCTCTCTCTCTCTCTCTCTCTCTCTCTGCTCGTGTGTTTATATATAGTAAATATAAGCAATGAGCGTTAATTTTACGCTGAGAACTAAAGTAGCTAACAGAACAAATAAATATTTGAAGCAAAAATAATTCTCACTTGCAAAGAGACAAGAAAATACATCAAAAGACAATACTATACCCAATCACATCGTTCTGTATTCCTATATTCATAGTATCAAAAGAAATCAAAGTAAAATGCAAAAATTAACGCGCGCTTACAACCTAAACTCTAGTGAAAAGAATAGGATATAAAATTTAGGCTAATGGCCAAGCGCTGGGACCTATGAGGTCATTCAGCGCAGAAAGGGGGATTAAGAGGAAAGGTTTTAAAAGTGTAACAGAAGGAAGACCTCTCAGTTGCGCTAGGAAATAATTGTTAGTAGAGGGTGGAAAGTGAGATGGAAGAAAGACAATAAGAACAGAGGTACAGTAAAAGGAATGAAAGGGGTTGCAGCTAAGGGCCGAAGGGACGCTGCAAAGAAACTTAAATAATGCCTACAGCGCACCACATGAGGTGTACTGACGGCCGTGCCCTTCTACGGGGCCCAAACTCTAGTGTCCCGGGCTGCCAGCATTATTCACGTGTTATCCTAACGACCGAACAGAGAGGTAGCCTAGTCTGTCATGCCGACACTGACAGCGTTTAAAAAAGTACTCTTGGTGTTGAACATATTTCTTCCCTAAGGCCATCTGTTACAGGAGCCTCATTATCTCTCATGGTTACTTGCTACAAAACATCTTAATCTTAGCTTGACATTTAATATCCATTTTGATAGATTTGTGCCATTTCTTAACCTTCGCTGCATGAGAAAACTTTCTTTATAGAATTCCTTCTACCTTTCTTACTACTGTATAACATTTCTTACCTCCTTTTGGCTTACTTTCGAACAACCGCTACCACTTTCTCCTATTTACTACTTTCGCCAGGTTTCCTCCGTGTTGACATTGAAAGGTCAAACGTCCCAGAGAGGTTAATTTACATCCACAATGTTTTCCTTCGCCTCAGGGTTGGTTGCGCGTTTGCCGCCAGGGGGCCTAGACACCGCCAGATTGAAGATATGCAAAGCTTTGAAATCTCAAGGTGCATAAAGCCATTCAGAATAAACGAGTTTTCTTCTGGTGCCCAAAAGAAAATCTAACATTTATCTGGGATATTGTTATTTTATTTTAGACATGTAATAATAATAATAATAATAATAATAATAATAATAATAATAATAATAATAATAATAATCAGAAGAAGAAGAAGAAGAAGAAGAAGAAGAAGAAGAAGAAGAATTGTCGTTATTAGAGACCCCTTTATTTCTAATTATGAGAAAAATTCACCTTCATAATTCTTCAGAACAATACACTGAATTCCCATTGCGTATTAAGAAACAAATAACTCGGTAACCTGGCATCTATTGCAAACAAAAAACTTTGTAGTCCCATTCAATCACCAAAAATGTCAATTTATTCTGAAGCTTTCTACTTTATCACAAAGCCGAGCATGGACACATCAACATGAATCTGCAGAAAATAATGTTTTACAGAACTAATGAGGTTTTTGCGTGTTTTCAAAGTATTTTGCGATTTATCTCACTATGCCATTAAAATTCCAAGAGCCACCCTCCCTTCCTACACCCCCCCCTTTCTCCACCCATTCCCCCTACCTCTCCTCCCCCTCCCCCGTCTCCAACTCCCCCTCCTTCCACCTCGTCCTTGTCCCCGTTTTCTACTACCTCCTGCACTTGTTTTGGTTTTTAGTACTAAATATTTTCTTGGCACCGACTCCCGACGGTGCTGTTCATTACACCGAGTCTGCAAGTCCTTGTGCAGTCTCACCTTCCGCCATTATATGACGCTCTAAGTCACTTGCCGTTCGGTTTGGGCGCCTTCACTGAAAGTTGAAATGAGATTGGATTTATCTAGCTCTGGGAATTTGTTAGAGTCCTGTATTATTTTCACGGGGAATTTAACGTCTCTGTTATTTCCCCGTCTCATTACTTCAGAATGAGAATTACTTCACAGCTCTGGAAGTTAAACTAAGGATGAACTGCAAAATCACTTGATTTTAGATTGGGAAACTATAAACAGGGACTGGGAGAAGCTGAGAAAGGTGATGTTGTGGGACAAGGTAGAAGAAAAAAGGGTAAAATGAGGTTTGACATTTATCAGAATATTATTAAGAGGTTTGACATCTGGAGGAATATCATTTCTATGGAGAGGATCATACATATATTGCAACATATAACAAAAACTCTGATTTCTAAAGTTACAATACATTATGTACAAATGACAACAATCTTTTTCAGTTCCTTAGAGGGTAAATAACGAAGATTTTGAAGAAATTGCAATTTTTTATCATTCTAATTCGCGTGCATATGGTAGAACAATGGACCTAAAAACTACCTGCAAGAAAAATCAGTTCAAGGCGCACCGTTTAGCAACAATAGATAATAAATATTGCCATATTACATATCTGAAGGTCTAATAGTCATAGAATGCTTCAGAAAAAAACTCATACTGACTTCGCACATCTTCCCGTGAAATCACCAAGAAAAACAAAACTGGAGTTCAGTACAAAAAATATCACAGGTACAGTATTTAATGTAGAAGGCGAAAAGGAACGAATTAATTTCAGCTTCTCTCTCTCTCTCTCTCTCTCTCTCTCTCTCTCTCTCTCTCTCTCTCTCTCTCTCTCTCTCTCTCTCTCTCTAGGTCTGTTTTCGAGGAAAAACTAAAATTCCTGGAAAAATCCGACTCGTTGGAAACTGATACCAAGGCACGGTACGAATTTCTTATTTCACAATGTGGAAAACTAGAATGAATAACTATTCCTCGAACGTTTGCTATATCTTATACTCAATTAATCAGGTACAAATATTTGGAAAGATTAAGTAAATCGAAAATTTTTCACACAAGCACTTTCAGAATCTGCATTCCTGTCATACATATTTCTTAACAGCAGGTAAAACTGCTGACAAATAGCCCAGAAAAGAATTTAGAAAAGCATAAATAAACTGCAGCAGAAGGCACATGTAATTGGACACCTGTGTCCTGCCAGTGACTCTACAATCATTTCATAAAAAAAATGCTTAAATATTTGAGTTTAGGTTTAGACATGGGTTCATTTTTCCATTTTAAACAATTCGGAGTACTCCTTAACCTTTTTATAGAATTGACATAGAGAGTCCAAGCACTCGAACATTCACTTCCAAAAGGATATATGGAACTGAATTATAAAATGCATTTTTCATCCTCTTTTACACTAATAGGAAAAGCCCAAGATAAACACCAAAGACTTCACGAAAGCTTTCGTGACCAGAGACAGAGTTCTTTGCAAAAACGTGAAGATATTCTCATATTTCGGACAGCGGGAAACGAAAACTTGTCTCAAGTTGTTGATCATCACAGCAAACCGGTCATTACGAAAACACGGTGCGCTGGCACCGTTACAAATGATTCCGTCAGGGAGCTTATTTATCACCGATAGACCGATGGGTGCGTTCAGTGAACTTCCCATCTCAAGAAAAATACCCTACAGCAACTACTTATAAACTTGTATCAAAACAAACCTACATTAAAACCCAACTACCTTTTAAAATGTCACAAAAGTGCAGAAATAATAGATATATTACGCAGTCTCTAAAAGGCGGAAGAATTTTCGTACTGAAAGAACCTTCCAGACACAGGAAACGCCTCGGGAAATTTCAGCGTGACGAGGAGACTGGTCAAAGAACCCGAGACAGGGATCTAAAATTAGTGCCTTGCAATGCCTTGAATGCTTTCTGCATGCGAGCATGAATGGCATTGCGTTATATCTTTCGCAATCTCATGACGTCTGGTCACTGGGCAGGGTAGTCTTAGACGGGGACACTCCACTCAGCCACCCAGCCATTCTAGTCATGGGAGTCTACTCATTTAAATGCGGTGATTTCTCGTCCTTCATCTGTCATGGATAGCGTGTGTTGATCCGTATATATATATATATATATATATATATATATATATATATATATATATATATATATATATATATATATATATATATATATATATATATATATATATATATGTATATATATATATATATATATATATATATATCTGTTTGTTTATATTTATATATACATATATATATACATAGAAAAGAAAGAGAGAAAGAGGGGTCTGAGTCTTTAAGACACATGAACTATATCTATAATCAAGGAACTAAAAACGGAAAAGTTTATTCCTCTTAGTCTTCACTAGATTTAAAACTCGTTCTTATGGACTCCCACAAACAATAGAATAATTATCTCTTCCTCATTCTTTCATAGCTAAATATGTTCTTCATGAAGTCGTGTCGAAATGAATTTCCACACACACACACACACACATATATATATATATATATATATATATATATATATATATATATATATATATATATATATATATATATATATATATATATATATATATACTGTATTTATATATACATATATATATTATAAATATATATACACATATATATGTATGTATATATATATATATATGTATACTGTATATACATATGTATTTACCCATCAGTGTTCTTGTCTTGATAAAGCAAGCTGAATGATTTTGAAAAATGCTGGTAGGGCGGGTTAGCTGAGTTCTAAAGACAAAAAAACGATTTGTTATAAGAAAATTTACCACTTCTGGAAGGCTTAAATTTTGTTAGGCATCCATATGCTGTCAGGGAAAATAATTTAGCGCTGCTCTGAAGGCCCTCCTAACTTTTTCTCAAGAAAAAGTAAGTATACCTTAGTTTAATCAGACCACTGAGCTGATTAACAGCTCTCCTAGGGCTGGCCCGAAGGATTAGACTTATTTTACGTGGCTAAGAACCTACTGGTTACCTAGCAACGGGAAACAAAGATCTGCAGTACGAGGGACGTTAAAAATGGTTTCTTTACTAAAACAGCCCTGGAATTTCTCGCAGGTAGCTTTAAAGCCTAAACATACTAATCTGGGCAAAAACCGGTAATTACTCGTTTTATGCAATATAAACGAGTAATTAGGCTACTTCAATAGACATATATAAAAACTAATAGGTTTCTTAAAATGTTGCTCTCAAAAATTTATAATGTCAAATCTCTGCGAAAAAAAATGGAATCAGAGACGTTAAGACATAGTAAAGGAATACAGCAATCCTATAGAAAGGTCGATTCAGACGAGGTCTTTGAGTCCCTGAAACCCACCTCTATTGGGAACAGACCATGATGTCCGCTGAAAGATTCATGGCGTCGACAAAACAATACAGAATATCGGAATACCAGTCTGCTGTGAGGCTTACACAACCAATATACCACTGTCCACAAGCTCAGGTGCACGAGTAAGGAAGGTAGCCAAGTACTAATTTACCACATGCTGAAGAAGTATTCATATACTGCCAATGCAATCCTTTAGAAGTAAGAGAGGTTAGGTTCAAGTCAGACGACAATTGCTTCATCGAACCATTGTGGAGTTGAACCATACCTGGTGTTAGGAGAACTGTCGTCCTTATGCTGTCCCGGTGGAAAAGTCAGTTTTGTTTATTATATTCCTGCGAAAAGAGCAACTGGCGGAAGTACAGCTTATCCGTAAGATTTGGTCACAGGGACAAGTTTCTACTCGATAATTTTAAGTTGGAATTTGCTAAGCAAATAAGATGTAGCACGAAATCATTTTTAAAATAGCGTTAATAAAAGGATAAGTGTACAGCTAATCATGCCATAAAGAACTATGTAAATAAACTCTTCTAGAACCCGCTTTCTGTGTACTATATTTCAAACTCTAATTTTAATTGATAAATAATAAATAAATGAGAATTCTAGCTGACGGATAAAATGAGAGAGTCCAAGTCAACATGCTGAATGAATTTTTCTAAATATTCCTCAAGTTCGTTAGGGACTTACAGCCATGGGTTACTATTCATAACAGTCACTGAATATGTTAAAAAAGACTTTCTTAATCACACAAAGAAGAAATCACAATACGCTGGAATATGACGAGAGAATTTAACGAAACATAATAGGTACTGAATGTTAGACAAATTTTGCTTTGTCGGGATAAAAAATAGCCTATGAAATGGCTTAAGTATTCGCTAACAACATTTTCTTTAAGATAAATCACAGAAAAGTATATCGTATAGTACCATAAAATAAAGACAGAGAAGACGTCTTAGATGTGGTGGTTGTATATCTAAATATAAGTCCCCTTGCATGATGTCGATGTAGATAAGTCAGGGGGTTAAATACAGTCGAGTGAGGACGGCGACGGCATGCCAGTGACGTCACGATGACGCTAGGGAGCCGTACGCAAGACTAAAAGCTCTCGCGGTTGTCATGGTCTTGTTATTATCATTATGCCGTCAGAAATGACGCTCATATAAAAGAGCGAACGAGACGGTAAGTCCTGACCCAGGGGACGGTACACACCGCCGTGAAGCTGACCAAGGCACCTTCATTTTGCACGCTTACATAGAGGCCAGTTGCAAGTCTGACCATCGATTTTACACATAAGTTAGGTATACCTTAGTCTTACCAGACCACTGAGCTGATAAACAGCTCTCCTAGAGAGGGCTGGCCCGAAGGATTAGACTTATTTAACGTAGCTAAGAACCAATTGGTTACTTAGCAACGGGACCTAGAGCTTATTGTGGAATCCGAACCACATTATAGCGAGAAATGAATTTCTATCACCAGAAATAAATTCCTCTAACTCTTCATTAGCTGGCCGGAGAGTCGAACTCGGGTCTAGCGAGTGCTAGGCCACATCTCTACCGACTCTCCCAAGGAAGAGCTAGATTTTACACATCAAAATTATACATAATTGCATTTTATTATTGTTAAGCGGATCTTTTCGAATGCAGTGGTTATCAACAGATGGTGATGCAGTGACAAGTAAGTAATCATCAGTCAGTAAAGACGCCGATGCAATTTACAAGGTATTTCATTAACTTACATACTGGAGAGCAAACACAAAAATACGCAAACTCAAACAACACGAGTGAGAGCATCGCTGATTCCGAACATCGTTGGACGAGGGAACTTATCACATCATTTTCAGGCATCTTCATAAACTGTTCCAGCACGTACAATATTTGGTCACCCTCTTCCTCGGTTCAAGTTTTGCAGCTGATCAATAATAAAAACATCTTAAAATATTACAACTGAAAAAAATGACACACGTGGCATTCCCGGTGTTCTGTAGGACACGCCCTATGCGGCGACGTGCAACAAAGGGCGTGGGCTAGGGCGTGAGCCCCGTCTCTGGCCGATAGTCTTGATTTGCTTCGTTGTCGGTAGTCGTGTTTAAGTGTTCCTTCGCTCGCTTCCCCCTTCGGATTCTCACAGAGGTCCCGTGGTTTCCATGAAGAAGGGAGGATGAAATCCATGTTCCTTTGTAAATTTAATACAGGCCATTGTTGATTTCTAATCATAGCTTCTCCTATTTGCAATCTATGAAACCGGGCTTTTGTAAGCACGATCTCAGTGCTTTCTAATAATTCTTCCAGTGTCGGTTTACGGTCGTGATCATCTACGTAATGCTGGAATATTGCCCCTTCGTTGCGGTGGGCTCGCAGTCGCCTGCAGAGAGTGGTAGTGGTGCGACCTATGTTGCA
This sequence comes from Macrobrachium rosenbergii, assembly GCF_040412425.1. NCBI lineage: Eukaryota > Metazoa > Arthropoda > Malacostraca > Decapoda > Palaemonidae > Macrobrachium > Macrobrachium rosenbergii. The sequence continues at coordinate 26,487,574 of NC_089749.1, forward strand.
ATGCTGAGGGCTTGACATGTCCCTTCGGTACATCTAAATATGTATACTACGTTGGTCGACTCTCACATCCCTCTGCGGGGTGCGATGCTATTCCGCATAACGAGGGTGCTGACCAGGTTCGGGCGGCAGTAGACACGTAAGGAAATACCCTCGTTAGGATTTGCAGGTGTTTTACCAGTGGCAGTTAACCTTTTCATGGCTTTGACCTCATCCCTAAACTGGCCGTGAAATGCGGCTCTGCAATACAGCATGATGTTTCCTGGCGAGGTAGGCGCCGTCACTGGTGTGCTGGCATTCTTTCACTTTGTTTCACTTTGTTTGGTTTTATGTACAGCCTTCCACAGGGATAATTCCCTCTCTGGCGGGCCCTTGTACGTTTTCAAAATAAGGTGCTTCTTATAGCCAACTGTTTTCGTATGCAACTTTCTATTAGGTTATTGTCGTACCTGTTATTAGTTAGGAGCCGTTTAACAGGTTCGAGCTCCAATTGCGTAGCTTTACATGAGGAACAATGCGTAATAATGTCATTGCACGTCTCAGGAACGCGGCTACTACAGAGCGTTTGCAAGTGTCAGGGCGCTCCCCACGGGCCTTAAGGCCACCTTTTGGTACACGGTAGTATTGTACTTGTCCTCTTTCTTCTCCGCGTCTATATCCAAGGAGGAAGGTCGGCCTGCGACCCCATATTCAGTAGTGTAATTCGGGCTAAAATTCACCTTTCGTATATGTATATATATATATATATATATATATATATATATATATATATATATATATATATATATATATATATATATATGTATACACAGATGTATGTTTGTGTATGTATACGTGTGCTCTTTCCAATAACAAATAACAGGGAAACTCATGGCACTAAACAAGAGGAAGGAAAACAACGAACACCGACAAAGACCCATATCAATAACAATGCTAATAATATTAACACCAGCGATGATGGTGACGAAAACTGGTGTGGGTATAACGTGATCAGTATCCAACATCTCTATATAATTTGTATAAGCAAACCTAACAGTGGAAGGCCAATTCAAGTGAATTTTCACGTTAATTGGTGAAACAGAGTACACAAAACCACAAGTCAAATAAATTTCTTTCACAAGAACAGTAAGGTTCAGACTGGTGTAAAATGTGAAAGATATAATTTCTTTATTAATGACTTAGGGAATTTGAAGAGCCTGTTTGTAAATGTGGATTTAATGATAATATGAAACCGTTGCAGACCAAAGCATCGGATGAAATTACAAAAAAAAGTAACAAACAGAAATAAGCAGAAGATTAAGAGTATCAGGTATGGATGCGAAGTCAGTAGCAAAGCATCGGCTGAAATTACGGGAAGAGTAACAGAAACAGAAATAGGCAGAAGATTATCAGGCAAGGATGCGAAAAGAAAACAGAAGAAAGCAAGAAGAAACAGAGAGGAAAAACGACAACAATAAAGAACTTTCTCGGAGGCAGAAGCTCTAAATCCTACCTGACACTGAGGTACGCAAGACAGTCCGAGCTTAACAGAAATAAAACCAGGTATCCGGGGGCTTTCTTCTATTGAGTAAGTTCTGCTAAAAAAAATTATGCTAAATTAGCTAAACATTGTCTGGCATCTTAGCAAAACGCTATAAAACGGCAAACTTACCAGGAAAGTATAATTCATACTACGGTACGAGAAATTCACGCTAAGAGGAACCGCTCTAAGGATACCGAGTACCAACAGTCTTGTTTAGTAGCTTGGAAGCCGAACGCCAGTAGTCGTCTCGTAACTAACGTAAAACATGTAAACACACGTGGGCACCTTATCCGATATATAAAACAAACAGGTTGGAAACAAGTCATTGACCGTAGGCTAAGAATGAGCTTGGTCATTGCAGGATAACCGTAAGAAGCACTAGTTAGGACTATCAATAAGTCACTGGCTTGTAGTCAACCTGCTTGTGATGTGTGTGTGTGGAAAGTTACCGACCTCTAGTTGTGGTATGTTCTGCCGTAGTGTGGACGTATCCTTACTGTTACTTTTTTTATTTCTCTGTTATCAACTAAAATTTCCCTAAACAGGAAAAAGGGTAAGTGGTGAATGCCAAAAGACTGCTTTGCGTAACGCAACAACACACTTTGATTGGATCATCTAAACTATAAACGTAATGATAATTAGCAAGGGTAATGCTGATCATAACACTATAACACTATCACACCTCTGTTATGTATTCGTATTTACTCGATTGTCCTTCAGAGTCAATAGCGATAAAAAATGGTGGTAATTATGGTAACACCCTTTACTGTAGTTTCCAGTATATTTCATCATCCAAATACTCAAGCCTTCATAACTATTTTCTTTATACAAGCCAAAAATAAAAAATATGGATAGTTGGCCAATAATTTTGTCTCCTGATCATGTCGAGTACTCCGAGACTTTATAGATCACAGACCTCACAAGCAATTACGTTACGAGAGTGCTTAGTATTCCGAATGTGAACAGCAGTAATTCAATGAAGACTTTCTGTTCTAGAATTTACCATGTTTGGTTTCAGTACTGTTCGCCTGAGATACCTGAAGTATACAACTGAATATAAAATTTAGGCCAAAGGATAAGTGCTGGGACCTATCGTGTCATTCAGCGCTGAGAAGGAAACTGATAGTAAGAAAGTTTGAAAGGTGTAACAGGAGGAAACCCTCACAGCAACACTGGGAAACAATTTTTACACATATAAGGAAAAGAATCTGAACGGAGGTACGGTAAAAGACCCACGTGAGGTGCACTGACGGCCTGAGATACTTGAAAAATTACTTCTCAGTAAAATATTCCAGCTTCATTTCGTATCAGATATTTTACTTGGCCACAATATGTGATTAGTGTGACCTTAATAATCAGTTTAGATCTTTTTATTGAGGCTGAAAAAGTAGATTAGTTTTCCTTTGGGTCTGGACGGCTTCCTTTTAAGAAATCAGTAAACGGAAAGAACACCTGAGCATTCCCCTACGCTTCACACTCATTTAAAGGACTGTGTTCTGTAATCCCTCAAGTATTTTTACGAGCAGCAAACCACCGTATGTAAAATTTCCATCGGAAATTTGACGCATGTAACTGAATCATCCACTGGTCAGTATAGCTCTTAACTCATGTTTACCAACTATACATTATGGCATACTGCCAATATTAGCACAGAGTTACAGTGCTCTAACCCTGATGGCACAGAATATTCAGGACACAACTTGGAAGCCAGACTCTAAAATGGATGTGGCATAAGCAATTTTTTTTATATATACACGATTGTGCATTAATGACTTATCACTGTTGTTGTCTAATAAAACGCTTTTACCAATCTTATATATATTTGTAATAACCACTTTTTTGTTGTGAAAAGGTATCAATGTGTATGTGTGTATGTATATATATATATATATATATATATATATATATATATATATATATATATATATATATATATATATATATATATATATATATATATACATATATATATGCGTGCGTGTGTGTGTGTGTGTGCGCGCGCGTGTGCGTGTATGATACTCAGCGATATAAATAATGAGCATTAAACTACCTACGTCGCAACCACATTCTACGGGCTGGTTTAGCAACCTAGTCCTCTCATTTCATCGTAAGTAATTTCCAGTCCTCCAGACTAGTACATACCACCTAAGGCAGCCACAACGATAAAAAATTGTTTTAAGAGATTGAAGATTGCATAAACATTCGTCCTTAACTTGCCAACAAACAAACAAATACTTACAAATACGACGAAGAATAAGAGTCTCGATTGGCATACCTGGCATTCTTCACTTAACTCTAGGATCTTGAGATAAAATGCCCCGTAGTCACCACACTCGTGCTCACGTTATATCATATAATCCTTGCGGAATTAGAATAAACTTGAGCAATCGGAAGGACAAAAATCCTCTTTACTTTTACTTTTTCGTGTATGCATAAGTGGAGAACTAGATTATTTTAAAATATTACTAGTAAAGCAAAATGAATGATCTCCCAAGCAAAGGGGCCCATGAGTGTTATTTTTCAGCGTAATGTTTCTGTTCTTGTACCGTTCCATTACCTTAACAAATTTTGAAAGTTTTTGCAGAAATACGTTAGTCTCCTCTGATTTACAATAGACTTTGCATATCTTTAAAATTCTGACATATCTTTTTCACGTAGATTCTTGTATAGAAGCAACAAACCCTCAGTTTCAGTATGACCCTAACATTTAACAGAAGAATTAGATTTGAAGTCATTCAAGTGATTCCAGAAAAAAAAGCGTACTTAGTTCTTACAACAGTGTTTCCTTACTGTAAGTGAGATGCATAAGTATTACACAATTCCACTTCTCACAGTAATTTATAAGGAAATAAAGATTTACCTTCCAGGTACCGAGATTAGGCCTATGCCATGAACAAGTCTGTCAACAGCCTCATATTAATCGTGCTAATGAAATTTTCAGAGGCTATGACTCACAGACACGCACGTAAACACTTTTGTATAACGAAAATGCTTAAGCAGTATCACAAAGTTTTCCTCGGATTTTGCACTATTACTTGAACCAGATAAAACTGGGGAAATAATTTCTCAACCGTAAGAGATTATTCAGACCTCAATAATCGTCCCCTAGAGAACACTTTAACACCTCACAGAATATTCAGACAAAAGAAATCTTGTCTGAATGCAGACTTTAAGTTTTTACCCAGCGGCCTCAAAAGCATTTTTAGAGCATACAGTTTTAGCTGGCCTCATACCCAGTAATGTCGTGATTCACACTCTGAGGCATGCCTGAATCATGCCCACCCACGCCAACCAGCACCTGCATCAGGAGCCTTATGAGTTATTTGACTTCCCCCACAGACTCCAGTTTATGCTTTACATTACCTCAAGTCTCCGAAACTTTGGTTCTTTAGCTGCCACAGAACCTACAGTTGTTTACAACGTGAAGGTAACTTTCTCCTGTGCCGCTGTTTTCTTCTTCTTTGCGTTTTACCATCGAATTTAGCTATAAGAACAGACACGACAGTCCTCTTTCTCGCTCTCAGAAGTAGTCCTTTCATACACTTGGAATTTTACTGAAATTGTGCCAAGATGTACCTGTACTTAAGTAATCATTAAAATGTAGTTAGAATTGAAATTTCTGTTGTCTTAACAAGAGATACGTTTGATTTACGTTAGTTTATAGTTTTTAATGAATTAAGACCTACAGATTTATTTAGACTTATCGGTCATATCACCATAACGATACCGATAAACGGTAAATCTGTCTTCCCCCTTTGAGCCCTTTTCTTTACCATCCCCCTTTTCTTTTCTCTTTTCTTTTAATGAATTAATTTAGGAGACGAAAAATGTTACAATCACTAAAGTAACAAATCGAACCTGCTTGCATAGGCTCCAAAGGAAGCCTCTTCAAGAGCAATTCTTCCTTCTTTTCAGTTATTGTTCAGTTGAACAACGAGCTTCTCTCTTTGTATCGCAGAACACATCTGAAGCAAAGCGTCAACACGATGTTTTTACAGAGGTTCACTGTAAACAAATTTAAAAGAAATTGCAAGGACTTTGCTGTAAATGTGAGAGTTTACGAGGGCGAGGGCTCTCTCTCTCTCTCTCAAACACACACACACACACAGACACACTCTATTTTTCCTTTTCTTTGTCCCGTGATTAAGTTTTCATTCACTTTCTACTCTTCTTCTTTTAATTGGCAATGTGCCAGTCTAACTCAGCATTGCCAGAGATTAGTCTATTTGTTCACCGAGTATCCACTGAAAAAAGACAATTTTATGCTTGGAAAATATACTAATGCACTAGAGTTATATTGACACACTGCCATGACCTTCCTTTCTTCGAAGATTAAACTGGTAAGTCTACTTAGTCGCTTTGCTAGATTCACATCCACATCTTATGTGTTCAGTGACACAGGATCCTAATTAACATGTGCATATTCTCTTTTCATGCTTTCTGTATATACAAGTTTGCACATTATGAATTATTTCAGTATACAAATGATAAGGAAAAGAAAAACTTGGTTAAGGAAGATCAACCGAAGCCAGTGTCAACGTAGTACTATGACGCTTCACCCGAGAGAGAGAAAAAAAAAGTTAGAAGAAGTGGCAGAGAAAGAAAAGCTATACATCGATTAGACATTTAGCAACTCGCACTTATATTTACATATGAGGATGATCCTATGGACTGTAAGATGAAATTAACTTAGGAAATTTTTCATTCATCCAGAGGGATACCGAGGCCTATAATAGATAGAATCGGTTCAAAGTGACTCCGAGTTATATCTGAGAATGGTTCAGCATTTCAACCTTCACTCTGAGGTGAAGGGTTGGCGGTGTGCCGGACTATTGGGACCCGAGAGGAAACCCATGTAAAGGCAGGACAATTTGTCTGATTGCCTAATAAAAGTACAAAAAACGCCAAAAAGTCTTAGGCCGACATTTGAAGCTCTAAATACAGTTAAGATCTTTATAAAAACTTCTGAGAGCTTAGACTAACCACTTCCTTTTCTAAGATAACATTTAGCTGCAGAGAACGATGGTATGGATAGTAGTATCATGAGGGAGAGGCCTTTGTAGAGGCTCATAGCTAAATCTAACTTATTACTCCCTGAAAGTAAAATGGGGAGAGTAGTCAGAGATCATGTCAGACCACAAAGAGATTGCAAACCTCAGCATATCAAAGATACTTTTAGATAAGAAATCTATTGGTCACATGTGAGGGAACTGTGACGATCAAAATATGAGCGAGGAATAACTTTCAATTCTAAAGAACAATGACAACAATATTTTTATAATGAGAAAAACCAGGAGCCATCAAAGACACAACTAATGAAAGAAGTCATCAATGCTGGACAAATGAAACCTTTAAAAAAAATATTTAAAGACGTTTACTTCTCGATGTTATTTTTTAAAGAAAAGCTAAAAAAAAAATGAAGAAGAACGTAGATCTTGGAAATTTACTTCAGGTTCTGCAGGTGTCTTCCCTTTTGGCTATTTATGCTTTTTGTCCAAATTGTGGTGCAACATTCCTCCAGCAAATGCATGAAATAAACTAGCATGAAACTAATTCCCAGCTTAAGCAATTAGTTAGAAAGAGAGAGAGAGAGAGAGAGAGAGAGAGAGAGAGAGAGAGAGAGAGAGAGAGAGAGAGAGAGAGAGACAAGTCCTTCCCATCTGTTTGTTACGAAATTTTCCTCTGGTTAATATACAGGTAGAAAACTGGGCGAAGTAAAATAATAATAATAATAACAATAATAATAATAACAATAATAATAACAACAGCAACAAATAAATAAATAGATAAAGAGATAAGTAAATATATGAATAAATTTGGGCCAAATTTCCAACTAACAACGACAGACATGCAGGCAGAGATAGGAAATCAAGAAAGTAAAAGTCACGTAGATACCGAAACAAAAGCTTGTTTTGCAAGTTAAGCCAAGCAAACGAAAAGCAAAGGCGCGAGAAATATTTCATCTTCAAGATGCTTGAGAATTCTGGCCAAAATCTTGTGAAATTTTTAACCTGTTCATACACCGACACCAGTAAATTCTTCAGAGCGTTCAAGAGTAACTTGCATGCATTCATGATTCAGAATTGAAATCTAGAGAACGCAACGTTTCCATTTTTTCAAAAGTAGCCAGGGTTTGTTCAGTGTGGATAAAAACTTTGGATATGAAATTGTGTTAGCTCCTAACACCATATATATATATATATATATATATATATATATATATATATATATATATATATATATATATATATATATATATATATATATATATATATATATATATATATATATATATATATATGTAAAGAAGCAATCAACGCACAATCAGACGCGGAACAGAAATAAATTTCTACTGACATCGGGATCGAACCCAGGTCTTTCAATTGATTGTGTGTTGATTATTTCTGTCTTATTCACTCAGAAGGGATAATTCGAATGAAATGCTGTCAATTGGGTCATTGCTGAGTCGGGAAGTTGGGGAAAACACGTTGGTATGCAAGCAGTTAGCTTCCCCAGGTAATTCCTTGGGTGTAGTTGCCCTCAGGTTCCAACTTGTTCGATCCTGATGTGAGTCAGAAAATATATATATATATATATATATATATATATATATATATATATATATATATATATATATATATATATGCACATATATATGTATATATATAATATGGTGTTGGGCGGAGGCTAACATTATATATATATATATATATATATATATATATATATATATATATATATATATATATATATATATATATATATATATATATATATATATATATGCATAAAGATTGTGTTAGCCTCTGTTTAACAATATATATATATATATATATATATATATATATATATATATATATATATACAGTATAGCTAGATAGATAGATAGAGAGATAGATATTCATGGTATTGAGATTAAATTGATTTAGGGAAATCCCTACAATAACTTGAAATTAGCTTAGTATACTTACTTAGAAAATAATCTCTATTAAATGTTTATAAGCTCTGTGCTCCCATTAAACAGTAGATGCAGTTACTGTCCGTAGATCCACACTGAACTTTGGAAATTCGTCGGGGAAACGAATGTAAATATCAACATTTTTTCAGTGAAATAAAAAATGGAAAGTGAAGCAGGAACAAAGTCTATGAAAGGCCCTCGTATGAGTCACTGACGCCAATACTGACAGGCCTTTTCGTCAGATTTGACATTCGTTCATATCTCCATTTTTTGCCCCTTTTTTGAGGGGTGCGACCAAGCTGGGAACTGCGGTTTAAGAGAGAGATCAGAATCAGTGAAAATAAACAAGGTATATTGGAATGAAAAATACTGTGCGCACAAAAACGGGAACTAGTTTGTATTTGTTTATTTACTTCCTCACGGAAATGGGGATAGAGGGGAGGAATCAAAATCAATGGATAAACGAGAAAATTAAGATGTAACTCCATGTCATATCGTTAACAGAAATTTCCAAAAAATCTACTCTCTTTAGTTGTCTGTACGTTCGACTTGCAGTCGTATTATCCAGTGCAGATACAGCAAGGAGTTGATTTGAATATTATACTTTTACCCGGCGCTTTAATCACAATAAAGTTCGCAACATGGACAAACTCTGGAACACAAAGTCACTACTGGTGGATTCATTAAGCTCTACTCCCAAAATGATTTCGAACCATACGAAGATTAAGATATCAAAGCCCACTGTCTCAGACTGGAGGTATCTATGTTATCTTGGTTGACTTTACTATTCCAGTTCATGCACAATGATATTTTGGGTAATTGTGGAGAGAGAATAGTCTTCCCTCAAATCTGAAAACTATGGTAGTGCCCGAGTCCTTGAACCATGCTCAACTTGGATACAGTAGGCAATTCAAAATTTGAGACTCCTCCTTATTTTCATCCGACCATTGTAGATGGGGGTCACATTTGTGAACAGCCCTGTGAGTTCCGCCGATTTTCCTCAATAATCTTTAAGGAATTTACTGAGCAATAGAGGTTTTGCACAACGAGACCATAATAATAAACAACGGAATGCGGCATTTTAGATTAAAGCTGATCACATCCTTTCTCGAAGAGCTTTCTTTGACGCAACAAACACCATTCAGTCAAGGAAGTCCAGCTATAACGCTCCAAGAGTTGACCTCAGGTACAGTGCAAACAGAGTACAGAGGTCGAATTCGGAACAAACCTCACTATCAGCAGCAAAGTCTACTGTATTGACTTGTATCTTGCTGGCAAAATTCCTTAAGTGTAAAACGGGGCATTTAAAAGATACTTTGCCCAAATATATAGTGAGAGCAAACAGGAAAATGTTGAGATAAATCTCAACCAGTTTTACAGATGGTGCAGCGGTGAAACCTTGATTGACTTATACATATATGCATATCTATGCATAATAAGAATTCCCGTTCATTTTTACCAATTCTTTGTTCTAGAAAAAATTTGTCATCGAATTTCCGGTAATAAAAGGTAAATGACAATTACAAATTATCCCTCCCACTGTTGCAAATTGTTATTATTAGCCTTTTTGCAACTCCTAGGTTCTTCAAGAGAAGAAATTCAGGACCACAG